>NC_089213.1:11727871-12027871 GCF_963930695.1 Labrus bergylta | reverse complement strand
ACAGGACGAGTCCGATGATGATGAAGAGTAAACAGGAGACGAGTACAGCTGGAAGAACACAGATCCCTAGAGTCCAACATGGCAGCCCTGCAGACTCCCCTCCAGCTCCTGCAGACACAGAACACTAAAGAGTTCATTTACTGATGTCTTACTGAGTCCAATAAAACCAGATAACCTGTTATCCTCCAGAGTAAAAATACATAAATAAATAACCTTACCATGAACAGCCAGGTGAATCCCTCTGCTGACACAAACATTTTCTGCACACGTCCCGGAGCAGAAATACAGTCCTGCATCCTCCTCCTCCACCTGCAGAATCATCAGAGCGACCAATCCCTTCTCCTCAATGTATCTCCGTCTGTCGGCAGCGGCATGGTAGTTCAAGGAACTCCCACCAAACTTGTGAAAGGTGACCGTCAGCAGGGGCAGCAGCTGATCGGAGCGCAGCAGGTACCAGGTGATCTGACTGCTGGAGGTCAGGTTACAGCTTAGAGACACATTATGACCTGGCTGGACCACAAGGGCTGTGCGGAGAACAGGTGATGCTGAGGACAGGTGAGCTGCAGCACCTGAGGAAAGTGAGGGATCAAAAGATAATATGTAACAGAATCATTAGATACTGTATGTAACGGCACTTGCTTTGAGACCGTTCTCAGGCCTCCTGTCTCCTCCTCAGGTTCACCTTCCATGTTGTCAGTTTGTGACACCTTGAGGAGCTTTAAATTATTTGCAGCTCATAAACCTCCTTATCAATCTGATACTCGCGTCATTAAAAACCCTTATTTCAGACTCTGCCTTTTTAAGACCCCCCCCCCTCTCTCTCTCCACGTGCCCCACTCACTGCCATGAATTAGAACAACAGAACCGTCTTATCTGTGCATGTTAGATCATCTCGTTCATCCAGCTCTGCCTGCACTCATCAGGAGCTTCACGCTGAGCCTGGACCCTCCTCTCGTCTGTGAGCCAGAGTAGGTAACAAGTAACAATGCAGCGCCACACCTGCAGGCTCGATCTTCCGATCTTTTAAAAAAAAACAAAAAAAAAACAAAGCTGCCCGAAGAGAGATGTTTCAATGGCACAAATATGTTGGCAAATATTTGTGCAACGTAAACAATGTGTGCAGGAGTTTGCCTGCAATTTCTTTTTTTTTTGACTTTTTTTTTTTCCATGGTAGCAGACCCGTTATTGATGTCGGCTGATTGGTTTAAAACGTGTAGTGACAACCCTAAAGTGAGCCGAATAAACAACAAAACTACAGACAGACGATATAAAACGATACCTCCATAAATAAAGCTCTATCTCAAATCAAAAGTCCTTGAATCTCTCCACACACAAACCTTGAAAGGCTTGGAAACGCCCTCGATAATTAAAAACAGAACTTACAAAGCAAAGTGATGATCCACGGGACATCTGCCATTATTTATTAATGATAATCTCCAGGGGTTCAGGGCTCGCGCTGCAGGAGCACGAGGACACAGAGTGGTCAGTGAACGAGCTGTTAGTGTGTGAGGGAGTGAGCAGGGGCTTTTAGATTTAAGAGACCACCATGTCTGTTTTTTTTAAGACAGCAGCGTGTCAACAAACCTTTAAGTTTCCACTTCTCCCACAAAACTGGCCACGAAACTGACGAGGCAGCATCGTGCATGCGCAGTCCTTAGGTTTCGTTTCTGCGGAAAGCTCGAAGCGGTTGCAGCAAATAAAAGCCTGAGAATAAAAACGCACCTCATCTGAACTAAAATGATGAACGTGGAGCATCTTGTGAAGATAAGATTTTACTGTCTTTTCTTGTCCCAGAGGGAAATTTGCCTCGGACTTCGCAGTGCTCTGATGCAGTAGCAAAATATCAAAATACATTAATTCAGTAAAACTTGACTCGTTAAATAATCATTCAATTCCATCCAATTCCAAGTAAATTACTAAAACCATAAATATGTAATAAGTAAGAACAATAATGAACAGTGCAGGTACAGCTACACACACACTACAGTTTAGGTCGTGTTGAGGGCTTTGATGGGGACAAAGGAGTTTTTGAAACGGTTGTTCCTAAGGGAACCCTGTATCGTCTGCCTGAAGGGAGGAGCTGGCACCTCACCTGTAAGGTGTGTGTATATGTCTACAGACACTGTATACTTGAGTAAAGGTTTCACTAATGAGGAAACACTTACTGGTGTCGTCTGTAACACAGAATATGGTCCTATCTGTGGAATGAGCGGCTTTAAGGTCTGTACATTTCCGATGAGGGTTGGGTTCTCTGAAAAGATGCTGCGGTGACCTGGGGCCTTCCTGGAAAGTGAACCACACTGACTTGGAGAGAATTGTCTCTGTAGTGGTTTTGAGGTTTCCCCATTTCATCTTTTTCACAAATGCGGATGCTGCTCTTCAGAAACAACCTTTCAGACTTTCACGATGACCACAGCCTCATTTACATCCGTTTATGCCTTTAATATTGTAAATAAACAAAACACAAAAGATCAACAGAGCCAGCAGGGGAGCGCAGCGCTGTGCGTGTGAGTGTGTGCATGACTGACTGTGTGTGTGTATGTGGAGCTCCAATTCACAGGCTGGGAAACCTTGTTGACGCGTTGCCAAATCAATAAGAATATGTCAGTTTGTTTATGATTTTGTTACAGCGTGGTGACATTTCAGCTGTTTTCTCACAAACCAACACTGAGATTACCATGGTAATGAGTTAATTTCTCAAGGTATGAGAAAACGACTGATATGAACTCGTTATGTATGTATGGATATGACCTTAGGGCCTCCATATGTGAAAAAAATTAATCTGATGAGATATTAGTTATTTTTATTTTTAAGAATTACGACTAAAAGAAAAAAAATACGACTAAAAGAAAAAAACATCTTGATTTTTCTACCTACCCTGACATCTACACCAAAAGTTGGACTTTATTCTCTGCATTTTAACTTTTGTAAGATAAGATCCAGCAACACCCTCCTCCCCGTATGAGGAGGGAGGCGCACGGGAGCAGAATCGAAACCTAACATTCATAAAGAGAGATCCAGACTGGAAGAGATCACACTCTACCATCAGAGCTGAGAGCAGACAGGAGGAGAAGAGGACTGAGCTAGATTACCAAACAGCAGAGATCATGAAAACTACCACGCACAAATGGTAAGAATCCATGTATTTCTTTTAATCCGATTTCCTATTCGTTTGGAGATTCATTGTATTGTTTTTTTTTTTTTACCAGTTTTTCTTGTTTTAAGCATGCGGAATCCTCTCAACAGTCTTTTTTTTCTGTAACTCGTCAGTGAATGAGCTCGTAGTCTGCAGGATTGAAACATTTCCAGAATATAAACTCGCTTTATGTCACGTTAAACTGCGGCTGCTTCACCGCTGCACGCGCGTCGTTTAAACTCGCCGCCTGCTGCAGTTACGTTTCTCTGGAAACCGACAGGTGATCAGAAACGAAACTTACAGGAATTACTTTATGTTAATCCAATCCATGATGACGCCTCTAATGTCAACAGACTGGTGAAATAATAATGAAAACAAACAGTGGGACCCTGAAAATCTGAGTTTGATAAAAAAATGTTTTAAGCCTCTGAAACTTTCTGATACTACGCCTGCGTATTTATGTTTTATTATTAAAAGGTTAGAAACCCAATAACTTAATATTTAGATTTTTTTATATACTCGTTAAAGGTTTCATGGAATTAACGTGAACTAGATTATTGTGTATTATATCTTGGAAAATCATCATGGAGCAATTTAGGGCGTTGTTCAATAAGGATCTGATTTGGATGAATGGAGAGATGGAGTGTGTCATGTGTTCGTTGTAAAGCACTTAAAGAGTCGCTGAACAGAGGATCACATCCGCGCACATTCTTCACAACACACTGTCTCTCTTACTCTCTCCTTTCTTTTTCTATTCTCTAGAGCAGTGGTTCTCAACTGGTGGGTCAGGACCCAAAAGGGGGTCCTGGAGCTGTTTTCAGTGGGTCGCGATTGTGTGCCCGGAAAAAAATAGTGTCAAAAAGTCCATGAAGTGCTTTTTAATGTTTTATTCCGTTTCTTTGTTCTGTGACCTGATCTGAAATTTGGGTCGCAATTCTTCTGTGAAGGAGTTGGTAGTGGGTCCTGAGGCAAGACCAGTTGAGAACCAGTGCTGTAGAGTAACAGCAGTCCCACCTACTGGCCTGAGAAGGATACACTTTCAGAACACAACAGAGGGATGGATGGATGGTTGGAGAGATTGATGGATGGGTGGAGAGATTGAAGGATGCCAATTAGGGGTCGGACTCGAACCCGGGCCGTCTGCTTTGAGGACTTTAACTCCCGCATATACCAACCTGCACCCTGAATAACAAATATTATGATTAATAAAATTACAAAATGTCTCATCATACAGTTTGTGTAGAAGGAAGACATGTTTTTTTTTTTGCTTCATTGTATCCGTTGTATTTAAAAAAAATCTATTTTGATGAATAACGTGCTTGGTTTTAAACTCTGAAAGAACTCGCATATAAGTGTTTTGTTATTTCTCTAATGCCGTGGTTCTCAACTGGGGGATCAGGACCCAAAGGTGGGTCGTGGAGCCATTTTCATTGGGTCACGGACGTGTGCCTGGGAAACCAATCACTCTGCTCATAAAGACAAACCGTGTGGAAAACTGTTGAGTTTTGTGATGTTGACGACGTGCCGTTATGTTTTGTTCTGTCTGGTTGAAAATGTTTCTGAATTTGGGTGGTGCCTTGTCGTGAAGGAGGTGGCGATTGGTCCTGAGGCTACACCAGTTGAGAACCACGGCTTTAGAGTACAAGTGATGGATTCTGACAAGATGAAGTCGGTGTGTTCTGTAACCAATCAGTGATGTTCTCATGACTGTCTCCCAGGTTCTTCAGACATCTCCTCTGTTTCCTGGTTGGGACTTTAGTTGGTGAGTATCTGTTGACGCTCATGAATTCTCTGTTGACAACGGCCGGTGTATGACCGACACTATGCTCCGCTACTTTTTACTGCATGTTTTATATTTTAGATAGTTTATTTCCCGATCAGACTCGGAGCGAGGAGGATGTTGGTACAAGACACCATCTGTAGGAGGAAGAAGTACGAGTAATATCATACATTTAGAAAAGAGCGCCGGGACATCAACAGCACCTTTCTGAAAAGTTGAAATAGCTGGGCGCTAGGATTTATGTCTGCGTGGCCGCCTTCATCTGCAAACGCTCTCTCCTCATTGAAAACAATTGAAAAAGTTGCTGGTGCTTTGGGGACCTAATGTGATTTTGGAGCCAGCCTTTAAAACATGTTTCATTTCATATGACGGTTTAACTTTTCCTTTGATAATAAACAAGATGGAAGCTGTTCAAGAACAGTCAAAGTTTATGTTTTCCACTGAAGTTACTGGGGTACAGGGTCGTCATTATAACAGAACTTTGATATGATTCTAGTAAAAGTAATTTCCTGTTTTCAATTATCAAATCTTGTAAGGAAACTCATGCACACTTTCTAAATACAAGAACACTACATTTAAACTCTGTTATCCCTCATAATCCATTCGAAATCACCCATGAATTCTGATCCATTTCCTCTCCTCAGCTCCTTTAAAAAAAACCTTTGACATCCAAACTGTTAGTCTCAAATGAAGTTGCATCCAATAGAAACACTTGATACCTGAAAGTTTGACTGATGTCTGAAAGTAACGCATTTCAAATAGTAGATCTGCCCCTCTTCCTCTCTTCCTCTAGACTCCTCTTCCCTCCCCTCATCCACCCTCCCCCGGCCCGTCAACACCAAGGTGGGAGAGCAGGCGGTCCTTCCCTGCAGCTGGAAGACACGCCTGGGGGAGAGGGAGATGGAACTGCCCGCCTGCCACATCCAGTGGAAGAACCCGGCCAACACTGTGTTCGAGCAGCTTGGCCAGCACAAGTTTGAGGCACCCGGGTTCGAAGGCCGGGTGGGGGTCCAGGAGGAGATGCTGGGGTCCGGGGACTGTTCCCTGATCATCAGGGACGTTCAGATTATGGACATGGGGAGATACGAGAGCTTCATGGTGGTAGACGGAGTGTGGTCCACCAAAACCCGGGTGTTCATTCAGAGCGTCAAGCTGTTAGTGAGCGGTCAGTTTGTTGTCTTTGTTTCCTCTCTCATGTCCTCTACTTTGAAGATGCTCTGTGTATTCTGGGGTATTCATCGTCTAAATGACTTGCAGGTTCAGAAAGAGTTGTAATGGTTCCAGTAAATTGCTGCGATGTCATCCTCTGGGCATATGTGCTCGACCACAGAATGTCCCGTTGTTATTCTAAGGGCCCGACATCATTATGAACAACATTTCTGCCCCTCTACGCCGTATATGTGAACACATAGTTTCACTAGCAGGCTAGCTAGTTAGTTAGTTAGCTAACACAACATGTACTAATAACCTTGTTATGCTGCAGGGAATGTCATTTCTATATTCAACAACAGAAACTACAAGCTACTTCAACGTCATTTGCAATGGATTGTGGGATGTGTAGTTCTTAAACTCCAGCTGAAAACTTGAACACAGCCATTTTTTCATTTTCAGATCAAATGTTTTATAGTCATGAGTATTGGGGTAGCTGGTTGTAGTGGGAACAGGCTTCAATCTGTTGATATAAAGATTTAGTGAAATTAAAATAAACGTCAAAATGTGTCTAAAGACCGCCACGTGAAAGAATCCTGAGACGTGACCTTCTCTTTTGTCAGATGTCTTCGCTCCTCTTCTAT
The DNA here is from genome assembly GCF_963930695.1 of Labrus bergylta. NCBI lineage: Eukaryota > Metazoa > Chordata > Actinopteri > Labriformes > Labridae > Labrus > Labrus bergylta. The sequence continues at coordinate 12,021,162 of NC_089213.1, read as the reverse complement.
TTCGTCTGATTGTTTGTCTCGTCTTTTTGTTTTCTTGGTCATTCTGCTCTCTTGTTGTTTAATGATTCGTCATGATTCTCACATCTTCACTGAATGTTTATTTTTTCTTCTTAGACCACAAGTCCCTTCAGACCCATGCTCCAGGCGAGGACTTGGTTCTGGACCTGCACACCAGTCACTCTGTCAGAGTCATTTTCCAGGGCAGGTGAGCCGATTACACTGCAAAAACTCAAATCTCAACCAGTGTGTTGGTCTAGTGTCTTATCAAAATATCATTACACGATCCTCGCCAGGATTTGTGTTTTTGTAGTGTACCTACTGCCCAGAGTACAAACAGAAACATATTCCTTTCTTCTGCATACAGTCATCTTCTTGTCACATTTTGTGTTCCATCACGTCTTATCGTCTTGTCTTCTCTGTTTCCTCCCTACATTCTTTAAAATGACTAACACTGACTGCAGGCTGCATGTGTGACGTTATGACTCATCTAATGAGCCTGCTCACTAAACAAAGACGAACCAGAAACAGAATAAAGGGGATGTCGGAAAACAATGAGAACAATCCATAAGTCAAACTTTTGCCGCTATTAATGTGTGATCTATTGAGCTTTACATGTACTGCAAACCACCAGATGGCGCCAGTATGATGGGGCTTACTCACTCGGAGGGGACTTGAGATCTTTTGCGAGTGGAGAACCGCGGCACCAACCAACCGTCTACCGTCAGGGAGGCCCAGCGGCGAGAGAGATGGCCTGAGATCAGCAACACAAACAGTTACAAGACTTTTACCTTCCATGACGTCGAAGATTTGTCCATCCATCCAGCACGCCATCCTTTATCGATACAAATATCTGGTTTGGGGTTTTAGGGCCTGGAGCCGTTCCCAGCTGTCACTTGGTGAGAGTTGGGGCTCCCTGAATATGTCGCCCACATGCCCGAGTGACCGGGTATCCTCAGCAGCATGTCTCCGTACGAGGCCGGAGTACCCAGAGAGAACCTGCAAACAGCAGAGCGGTCCATCTTAGAGGTATGAACCATGAACCTTCTTACTGTGAGGCTGTGTTAGAGATGATACCCCAAAACTCACCAAGGGCTACCTTCAAACTGTCAAGATCCACCTGCGCGGTACCACCAGAGCCTTTCCATGCTACAGAAAGCTTTCCCGTTTGACTACAGCTGTAAATAGTTGACTTGCGGTTTCTCCCGGCATCAAAACTCCTCAGATACCTGAGTTTGAGTACCTGCAGACTGCACGACTTTGTACGGCAAAGTGACGAGATGGAGCAGCTGATGGATGATGTCTACATGCAGGAGAATTTGCTGCTTGTAGTCAGTTGGTAAATCAGGGTTGAGAGAGGTTCTCCAACGACACTGATTGGCACCGTACCACCTACATACTGGCTTGACAACTGGACCAGTCCATCTCAACCAGTGCTCCTTCACAGAGACTGAAAAAGTCTGGGACAGTTGCTGATGAAGAGAGCAGAGAGAATGGCGCCCACGCCGTCAGGGGAGCTATCGTCCCCGTCCCATCGCAGACTTGAAGCGGTACAGCGGGTGAGTCGTTGAGGCCAGGTGACCTGCTAGAAGAGGCAGTGTAGCGACGGCCCAATAAACATATTTTCCATCATGCTTTTTGCTCGACTGCATGCCTGGTTTGTTACTAAGAAAATGTTGATAATGCGGTTTGAAGTCTTTTTGTGTTGGTCTGTATTTATTCTTTATTTTTGACCATAACAGTGGAAGCTGTTGCACTTTACGAGGCCCGTGTCTGAGTTTGCGTTCCCTTATTGAGTGATTGTCATTAAAGGGAGTTGACGTTGTGAATAGCAGCACCCCGTCTCTCTTCATGTCGAGATGCAGTGTTGGTGTGAGAAGTCGGACCTGAGCACGAGGGAGAAATCGAAGGAGAGCGACAGGGAAATACTCCAGAAGCTTCGAGAAGGACCGCCATGCGTCTACTTCACAGACCTCCCACAGAGCCGGAGATAGAAATGCTGACACAAGTTGGCGCTGGAGCGATGTGGCTAAAGTGGAGGGGACTATCATCAGCCTATCTTCAGCCTTGAGACCCACCTTCACACAAAAACATCAGAGGGTGGATTTTAGGATTGTAGATACACTGGGATTGTTATTTATTTAGTTGGTATGGCACATAAACTGGGGATAATTTACAAGTTAATAGAAGAAAAGTGAGGAAGGGGTGGGGGAGTGGGGGGGTTAGGGAATTATATAAGTTTGACTTCTACCTCCTCCTTTGCTGACTCTGTGACTCTGGGCACATTCCTGCTCCAAAGAGGTTTAACGTTTTTATTCCAACGACTCTGTGACTGGTCTTAATTTACAAGAAAATGAACGTCTGTTTTGATGTTGAATGTCATTCTCGTCTGAGGATAAAGCTCTTCACCTCCAGGACACGTTTGTCCTCTAATGACGGTTAAACAGTGTTTGATGGTACATTTTCATGAATCTTTAAGAAGCTGTTGATGATTTCCTCTTAGCTAAGAAGTAATCACATTTTCTGAGCTCGTTCTGCCCCCCAGAGGACGAACACTTTTGATTTCTAGCTGCAGAACTCTTACCCAACCATCAGTGTGTTTTCTTTCTACAAGTTACTTTCTGGCAGATCTCATGTCATGCTTTAACGCTGGTTTGGGGTTAACCTCATTGTTAACCCTAGTTATTCTGTTTTCTGCAGGAACAGCTCTGATTGGACGGACCTGTGGATGAAGGACGATGAAAACAGTCAGCGTTTGGAGAAACATCCTCTGAAAGAGCAGCTGACCATTAAGAGTTTGAAGATCTCGGATGAAGGGCTGTACAAAGTCCTGGATGAGCACGGCCTCTCTGTGAGCACCGTGAAGCTCTCCGTGGAAGGTGAGACACCCGCTTTACCTCCCGGTGCGTTAGCCTCCGTCTCAAATGTACCTGGTGTTTGATCAAGTCGTTTTCATGCAATCTGCCACAGAGCAGCTCTAACCCTTGAACTGTGATTTGCTCATCGTATCTGATGTAATGATCCACTCTTTCACAGAGGGCGCCAACTCTCCCAAACTCCCCCAAACTCAAGACAATCAACAATCTACAGGTGAGAAATAACACTTGTGACAGCACAAACAGTTCCACATGAAGAATAATGAATGAAAAATAAATAATTTTTAACCCCTCCTTTTCCCGATCTCTGATGTCTTTCAGACGGAGCTTCTACACACAGTTTCTCCGCTCTTCTCCTCTTGTCTGTTCTCGTCACAACTTTCCAAAGTTGAGCAAAACAACTGCTCGACTGAAACGACTGCTTGCACACTTACTAACAGAGATGATATGATTGTACTGAAGCGTATCGCCCCTGTGTTCCTGAACATTAGCTGGGATCATTTCAGAAATGAGCCAGGTGTGCTGTGAGTTTGGGGTGTCAGGACAAAAAGACGATTGCTTTAAAGGGTGATTACATTTTTAAATCCTGAATCCTAAATCCTTAACATATTCTGAAGTCTAACAGGAACAAAGGTTTTTAAAACTTTCTGCTAATTGGCTTCTGGCAGCAGCAACAGCCCCGAGATTTGTCCACTAAAAGATGTTTTTGTCCCTGACAGGCTAAGGTAGTTATTCTTAGTGACATCATGACAGAAAGGATCCCTGCACAGAAAGACCTCGCCACATGAGACAGCCATTAGATTGCTCTCTGTGGATATACCAGACTTCTACGGAGCCCCTGAAGTCCCACAAAGTTTGAAAATAAAAATCCTGTCCAACAAGTCATCATCTCATATCTGTGCACAAGATATTATGTTGTGGAAAAAAGTTGTCTTGTGTGTATAAGTTATCATCTAACTTGTGCACTCTTTTTTCTTAACTTCTTGGGACTTCAGGGGCTCCGTAGTCTCTGTTGACAGAATCCTCTTTCTAAGCTCACATAACACCGGAGCCTCTGATGTACTGCTGCATGGATAAATCAGTGTGCTTATGTTATTGTGTTGTGTTGTAAATGATGCGATCGAAATCCATTTCATCTCCCACACGTGAAGTCTTGACTATGTACAGCGAGTGATTAAGGTTTTCATTTACATTTATATCCCCTGGGAAGTGATGAGGGCTTTCATAAAAATACTCTTTAATGATTAAATTAATATTCAAGCTTTGTTTATCCTGCTAAATACAAACATATTTGTGATCTTTGTGATATTTGTGTCTACACGGCCACTGAGATCATGTAATTTCCATCTAAAGACATTTGACAGCCAATTAGCTTTCAGTTAGCTGTGAAGGTGGCTAATTGTTTTGTTTTATGTGGCTTGATTTCTGCGTTTTGTTTAATACAGTGAGGTTTGCAACACAAATTTGAAAGTTTCATAGTTAAGACATCCAAAATGTTTGTATCACAGTGAGTCAGAATATCAAAAAGCTAAGTTAGCTATTAAGAACAATGCTAACTTAGCTCTTTTGATACTTGGTTCTTTGTTGTTTTTTACGTTGAAATGAGGCTCGATGTCTTGAGTTTTTTTTTTTTTTCTGACATTAAGGTCACACAGTTTTAGTTTGACCTTGTAAAGATGACTCCCGAAACTTTCATGTTGTTTAATAACGCACAGCAATGTAAGCCAGGCAGGAAAAGGAATTCTAAAGTTAGCTGTAACAGAAGCTAAGTGAAATGTTTGAAGTTGTGAGTTGTATTAAGTTCAGTTAAGTTTGTGACAAACTTGAAAAAAATTCAATATTATAAAGATGACATCCAAAAGTTTCGTATTGTGAATTCCAATCAACCTGTTGTGTTAGCTAGGAAGTAGCTTTGCTAACATTAGCCGTAATCCTAGCTAATCTGTGAAATTGTTTTATTTTGGAATGTGGCTTGAGTTTTCGGACTAGTCTTTACAGCGGGAGGAAAATTAAACATTTGTTTGTCATATTCACCTGATGTAAAGAACTTAAAACCTTCAACTCATACACGACAGCCCCTCAGCGTTTGAACGTCCCACCGTGAGTATGATGAAACAGAAAGACAAGAAAATGGCTGCTGTGTGATTGTAGCGAATGCACATATATACATTTCTGAAGTTGTGTTTTTGTTGGCGTTTTACTGTTTGCAATCTTCAAAATATTAAGTTTGCTCTGTCTCCAATATGAAAATATATCGGTCTGTGCTTGTGGTGAATGCTAATAGAAAGTCGGGTTAACGGTAATTTTGTTTTTGGCAATATTAACGTGATATCTAAAAGTGGCTCTTAGTATTATTAACATGTATCTGTGTTTGTGATGAGATCATTCTAGTTTGAGTGAAGTTTTATATATAATATATATATATTATATATATAGTGTTTGATTAATAAAATCTAATCAATCGATCAATAAAAAATAAGCACTTCTCTAGTCTTTTGATGACTCAAAGCTCTTCCCCCTTGCAGGTCACACCTACACATTCATACACCGATGGTAGAGGCTGCTGGGTAAAGAGACCATCAGCATTAACTCATCCATTCATACACATTCACACACTGCCACTGAAGCAGTGGGAACAACTTGGGGTTAAGTGTCTTGCCCAAGGACACATCGGATGTGGCTGCAGGAGCAGGAGGGATCAAACCCTCGACCTTCTGGTTGAGAAATGACCGACTACCAACTGAGCCCCACAGTGGCCACATAAAAATGTTTTGTATTTATATTATTTATTATTTAACACACAGATGTTCACACTGGAATGACTTCCCAAACAGATTTACCTAATCTACACGATGAAGTCCGTACAGACAAATCAGCAAAGGCACACAAACCGCTCACTGTTTAAATCAAGTGGCAACTTCCAATGCTCAAGTGTGAAATCCTGTGGATGCTTGAGTGTCCACTTGAGGCTGGCTGCAGAAGCACAGGAAGTCACATACACACCCATTCTAAAAAGCCTGTTTTTACAGCAGAGATGAACATGTTTACAGCCTGGTTCAAAAAAACGAATAGGTCTGATTAGCTCATGTCTCGATCATCACACACTGTACGGGGGGGGGGGGGGGGGGGTGAATGTTTTGATGACTCATCCGTTTTGATTTGATGAAGGATAAGAGTTATACACAATAAGGCGTGTAGCTGACCTGATTTACAGGCGGATGCGGTCAGTAAATTCCAGCAAACAAGCCAGAAAAAGAGTTAAGAGTTGATTTAGATTTACACCTTCAGTAGGAAGAATGACCTTCAAGCTTTGGACAGTCAGGAGGTTAGAAATAACTTTAATGTTCTTTTAAAGTATTTAATGAGGATAAGAAAAATACAGAAGAACACCTTTTACCTGTTGAGGATCATTCTCACCTGCTGAAGCTGCAGCACATGTGGACAAACACACAGCAAGTTTTCAAGTAATGTGTTTCTCAATAGTGCAGTTTTTTTTTTGTTAAATCATTAGTATCAATTAATCATTTCTTCTACAGAAAATAAAATAAACATGTCTGTTCAGTGTTTCAAGACGGAGCACCAATCCTCATCACGACTCAATCTGTCAACAAGTTTTCAGCTTTTGTTGCTGCCTGAAGTCATTCACTTAACTGTAAGTTTAACACATTTTAGAGAAGCATTTCAACTTAAAATGTCTAAGATTTGAATCATCATTTATGGTCGGCTGTTTGAAGTTTTTAAATCCAATCATCAGCTCGAGCTTCCAGAGTAGCCGAAGAACTGAAGAGCGAGGACGCGATCCGAAAACATGGTAGTGTTTTTAAATATCATGTTTTAGGCTAAATGTTTTCACTGTTCGCTACGATGATATCACAGCAAACACTGTAGACCCCCCCTCCCCCCGGAGTAGATTTATGTTAGGCATAATTTAGTTTATCCATCAGAATGATTTAGCTCCATGCAGTCGTCTAATGTGTCGATGGTGTGTTTGAGGACTGATCAACAGTCAGGAGAGTAAGAGCGGATTGCAGGAGGTCGAGTGTTTGGGTGCAAATATTGACGTTACAGAAAGCAAAGATCGACGAGTATCTTCAGAAATGGATCACAAACAGAATCTTCTCTGAAGGTGTTAGCTCTCCTCAAGGTTTAATCTGCAGGTTGCAGGTCAAAGATGAGGTTCATTAAGTACTTCTTTTTTTTTAGGAAAAACAAGGATGTAGGACAAACCAGCAGCAGCCAATCCCAAAGGAGACAGGACTAAAATCTGAAGGCTTATAACTTCATATGTATCAGATAATTCAGACGAGTTGATGTCGGTGACAAGCAGTGGTTGTACAGCTTCATCATAAGACTATAACTGATCTGGTTTTCTTCATTTTAGGACATTATATGTTAACTCTCAATGACTCTGTTTATATCCAGCTTGGACGTCAGAAATGCCTTGAAAATGTAGAGGAGAGTATTTAGGAGGACAGACTGGATGGACTCGGCCCCTCCAGACTTCAGGTGACGTAATGCTCCTGTTTGAAAAACAAACAGTCTGTGTTGTCGATGAACAGTCCTGTCATCGGGGCGGACATTCTGCGGCGTCGTAGCCTCACTGTTAGAAGTTGGGCTTGTGCTTCTTCACCTCCACCATGAGGTGGTGCAGGTTGATGAGCTCTGAGCGGACGGCCAGGCTGCGGAAGGTGGGCTGGTTCAGGATCTTGTGGAAGCCGTGGTAGTACTGGATCAGCTGGGTCAGAGCGCCCTGCGGAAGAAACAAAAAGTTTTGCTTTATTACACAACTCATCGACACACACACAAACACACACCCTTGGCAGCCATGCGGTGAGTTTCTGTTTTCCCAGACATGTTCAAATCGGTGGGCTAAAATTATCTGATTTTGGGTGTCGATGTATTGCTATCATTTCATTTGTACTAGAATCAAATCGTAGTTTAGAAATCCAGAATCCTCTGTCTCACCTGTATGATGCTGGTTCCATTCTTGAAGTTTGTGAAGGATCTCATGACGTCCTGACTCATCGCCTCCACCGACTGTTTCCACGTACCCGAAAAGCCCCGAACCAGCTGAGTGATCCGAGCTGACACACACACACACACACACACACACACACACACACACACACACACACACACACACACACACACACACACACACACACACACACACACACACACACACACGGATGTTGGTGTGTGTCGTGGTTCATTTGAGAACAAACAGTGCTGGTGTGAAAAATACAAAAGAGGATGTGGTCATCTGAAGTGGGAGAGTAAATCTTTCGCCTCAGACTGACAGAGAAACAAAACTGAGACAAGTGTTCCTGAATCAGAGCCGCTTATCGAGTTTTGTTTTGTCTGTAAACGGTGAAGTGAAACCACCACGCTGACTCATGTAGAAACCGCCGAATCAGCGAGAAGGGACGAACATATTCCTGTTCTCTCACCTTCCTCGTTCTTCAGCCGGTCCAGCTGCCCTTTCTCCACCAAACCCTCGGCCTCCTTCACGAAGGCGATCATCCCTCCGAACGGGGCGGACAGAATCTCCTCGATAAACTCCTGGAGGTGGGGGGGGGGGGGGGGGGGGGAGGGAGTCAAAGTGACACAGATTTTGTTTTTGAACAATACTTTCAGATAGGATTCTCAAGCCCATTCATTGTTGCTGTCCAGCTATGTCCATTCTGCTGTATCAGACTCCGTACATACGTGTACTCTGGCTCAGAATGATGTGAACGCAGACGAGCGGGCTAAAGGGGAGTGAGCGCACTCAAGTACGGTACCAGACAATCGCGTCTGATGTAAAAACAGCGTGAAGCACAGAGAAGAAGAAGAGAGTGTAACAGCTGTTTTATTCACCTGCGTCCTGGCCAGCAGCAGCTGCTGGAAACCTTCCACCTCTTTACTGTCGTCTGCTGCCCTCTCCTGGACAAACAAAAGAACAGCAATCACACCCTGGGTGTAACAGTAGTATTGCTTTATGTTCATGTAAGGACATTTAACAGGTCATGTAAATCTGGATAACCACGAGGCCACGAGCAGGTTTTCTTTTCAGCTCACCATGAGAACACTCAGCATCATGTCGTAGTTGTTGATGAGGAAGATGAGCTGGTCTCTTCTGGAGGGAAACTCCGCCGCCATCTTCAGCACAAAATTTTCCACCTCCACCTTGAAAACAAAAAAAAGTTCATAATTTTTACATTGATTCATTTTTTTTTTCGTAAAAGTCTTAAAAATGTAACCTGTTGTTCCTGAGCGTGAAGTCTTTTAAATAACGGCAGTTCATAGAGATATTTTCTACAAATGAAGCCGTTTCTGCCCCAAACACCGCAACAGTTTCTGATTTAGACAACACTATAACCCACCTCAATCAAAGTTTAACTAAACCTCAGAGTTTCAGCCCCCTGGACTTTCAGGGCTGTGGGGTTGGTGGGGGGTAAAGACACGTTACCATCCTTGTATTTTGGTTATTAAGCCATGAGCGACGAATCGAGATGCGGAAGAAATGTGGTTTGAGGTCGAAGACTTCTGTGCTGCAGAGTCTCCTGTAGACCACGACAGTCCAGAGCCGGATCAGTTTGAACCGGTAACACAGACGGCGAGTGTTAAGACCTCAAGTGTCAGGGACAGGGAGGGGCAGGAGAGGAGGGCGTCTCTGATTGGTGGACGACGCCTCGCCATATTTCACAGCTTTTCTTGTCTGTAACAGCAGATGCTCATGAGGTCACTGTACTAAGAGAGTTTCCCTCCAATCTGGAGAAAATACCACATCCAGATGTTTACAGCTGGGAAGAGTTTAGTCACTCGTTAAAGACACTTTTTTAAATTTTTCATTGATTTTATAGTGGTTGCTTTTATACTTCAGTCGTTGCTTTGGCGTGCTAATGACAGTTGTAACAGTGCGCTTTTGCATTTCAATGTGGACGAAGATGTTTTTGAGAACTGAGCGTGTGTGGACTTCTTAATAAAAGGTGCTTTTGAAATAAAATAAAGTGCTGTTGCTGAACCTGTTGTGTGTTTCTCATGAAATGTTTCCTCGTGCTTCTGTTGACCTGGAGGCGTGAATCATTAATTGTTCATAACTAGGTCAGACCCGACATTCACAGATTCCTTGCCAGCTTTGATTCGTAAATATTTGAACTGCTCAGAGTTCATTTCTCTGATTAATTACATTTAATGACACAATTAAAGTGTTAGCATACTTTTCACTACTTCAACTGGCGTGCTAATACTAACCCAGATCTGAGTGTGTGTGCATAACAGTGTTACTCCAATTATTCCTCCCAGAGGGCAACTGAGTGTGTGTGACTGTGTGCGCGTGTGTGTGACTGTGTGCGTGTGTGTGCGTGTGTGTGTGTGTGTGTGTGAGAGTGAGACTGTGTGTGTGAGTGTGTGACTTTGTGTGTGTGAGTGTGGAGACTGTGTGCATGTGAGACTGTGTGAGTGTGTGTGTGTGTGTGTGTGTGTGTTGTACCTGCAGCTGTCCGAGCAGAGTGTTGGTTCTCTCATTTGGAAACGTTTGGTTGATGCTGACGATCGCTGACGAGAACTCTGCATAACGACGAGTGATCTGAAACACACAGACACCCGTTACAACAGATTGCACAGCCATGTGTGTGTGCGTGTATGTGTGTGTGTGTTTTAGTGTTTGTAGACCTACGTAGTGCGGTCTGGTGTCCAGTACTCCCAGTTTCTGAGGGTCTGTGTTTCTGATGCTGTGGATGTTCATCTCCAGGATCAGTTCAAACCTCGGCCACAGCAGCTCCAGCACTGCCTCCCAGTACCTGACACCCACAGAACACAGAAAAACACACAGGTGAGGACACGGGGGGGGGGGGGGGGGGGTATGATCCACTCACTGGTTCATCCCTCTCTCATTCCAGTTCTATAAAGAATGTTCTGGATGTCATCTGCAGTGACGTAGACTAAAAGCTTAAAAATTAAAAGCTGGGGTTGACTGCAGCCTCATGTGAAGAGGCTGCAGTCTTCGATGGCGGACGGCCCAGTTTGTGACGCATGCACGCAGGCGCAGAATGGTTCAGCTGCATGCACGCCGCACATACGTGTGATTTTTTCATAAAAGTCCCACAAGTACACATGCACGTGCGATGTCTAAGGAGTACGCGCAGCCTGACTTACTGTTTTTTCTTTTCGAGAGAGAGACAGACTTTAGATGTGTGTGTGTGTGTCAGGCCTCAGCACAGTTTGCACTCGATAAAGTTCATCATAGCTTAAACCTGTTCACATGAATGTGTTTTCACAAACACACAGAGTGCCTTTGATGCAAACAGTCATCTTCAGGTATTTCAGTATACCATGAACCATTTCGCGCGCCACGCACACGCTGCTGGGTGAAAAACAAGCTCAGAATTTTTCATGTCGTTTCATTTACAAAACTGATTCCCAATAATTGCTATGAAACCTTTTCACTCCTTCACAAGAGCAATATTTAGATTTTTCTTTTCCAGCTCGTTCAAAGAGGGAGGATCACGTGTTTGTGGTTGGGTCACTGACTTGTCGAGAGCCGGGATGGTCCTCTTGGCGGTGATGGCTCTGAAGCGGAGGATGATGTGGATGCAGAGGAAGACTGCGATGCTGTCGTAGCAGTCGGAGACATACGTAGACATGCTCTTCTGCAGAGACGGAGACAATAAAACATGTTAAATATACTATTGGGATATCCGTGGGAACTCCTGGCTCCTGCATACATCACCACATCTATACACAACAGGACAACAGCTGGTGACCCTGTTTGTGGATCTGAGGTGAGGCGCTCTGAGCGTACCAGGAACATGCTGAGAGTTTTTCCCATGATGCTGTTGAAGAGGTCGAGGGCGGAGTTTCCTGCCACCATGAAGAAGTCGGAGAGGAAGAGGAACTCTCTGCAGCCGTTGTCCAGCAGAGCGTAGTGCTGGCTGCGAAACAGCATCTCATACGGGTACTGGAGGAGAGAGAGAAGAACTGAGTCTCACAAGAATCCACAAGGTGTCAGTGTGGAGCAGCAGTTTGCTTTGGCAGTAGGGTGCATGCTGGGACATTGTGAGGTGACTTCTTCAACACTTTGCATAGTAATTACAGAGCGATTACAGATCATGTTTGGATGTTTCCTACTCTATCATCATGGCCTGGTTTCACCCTGAATTCTTCAGATCCTTCTTTTATGATTTCATCAATGACCTCAGGTGAATTCTTCTTCTGCTCAAAATAAAACATGATGAGATTATAATTACAGACGAAAACATTTCTGAACCCTGTCAACTCCTGGGGCGCGCTGGTGGCCGAGGCCAGGTCAGCTTTAGTGACAGATTGTATATTTTTTGGGTAATTTTTGCCTTAAAGGACAGTACAGCTAGAGAGAGAAAGGAAATGTTTTGGAGGAGAGAGCGGGGATGACATGCAGCAAAGGGACGAGGTCGGATTCAAACCCACGGCCACTGTGACAGGGACTGTAGCCTCCGTACAAGGGGCACGCGACACAGCCACTATGCTATCCTGCACCAGACAGATCTGATGTTTTAAGACTTTAAAGACTGTTGAAGGACCAGCAGGAAACCTTTTTGTTTTGTTGTTAAGATGCATGTTTTCCTAAATGATTGTTTTTGTTATTTTTGTGTAAAACTGTTTGGAGCTTTGTGAGCGTTGACTTTAAAACTGAATGTCTGTCATGTGTTTTGATGTGGTTTCTCACCCTGCTGTCTCCTCTCTGAGCCGTGTGAGGGACCAGGATCGGCCCCTCCAGCTCTGCAGGACTCAGGATGGCCCCCCTCTGACCCAGAGTGAAGATGGTGTTTCTGCTCTTCAGAGACGGTTTGGAGAAAAAACCTGCAGCAGGGAGTCAAGGAGCCTAGCGTGTCGTCAAGTGTGTCAGGGCGGCGGCGGGTCTCAGCTGATTGCTGCCCCAATTACACCTAAATTAGCAGATATGTGATCAACACATTCTTCTGTTCAGCGTGTCAAGCACAAATGTACGACACAGACACACCTTGACACAACTATAAGTTTGTGGAACAGCCTGACCTCACCTGGCTGTGCATGAAAGAGAGCTGGCGAGCAGCTTCTCACCTGATTTCAAACATTTCTTTTCTTTGAGTGCCAGCTCGGAGGATCAGTGTCAGCTGGACACGAGCCACTCAAGTTTTTGTGTTCCAAGTTTGGCTCTTAACCTAATTTCTGTGTTTACAAAACCCATTCAAAAGGAATCCAGGAAGAAGGTCACACACAGATGTGTATGCTTTATCATGTTTGGGCATGATCACACTGGCAATCCGTACCGTGCCGTACTGAAGCATGATTGCCCCCCCCCCCCCCCCCCCGGCTTTCATTTTTGACATCGGAGGTCGCTGCTTGGGCAGAACGAACCCAAATTGTTTGCTGGAATTGTTGTCTGTTACTCTCTTCTGCCGTCCCTTTCAAGTAACTTCCCAAAAAGTACAAAAACATAAAACACACACACACACACACACACACACACACACACGCGCTCAGTGTAAAGGATATCTTTCTTGGCTGTGTCTTCTACTCCCATCAGGTCGTCTTTGTCTGCCACCTCCTCGTACTGCACACAGACAGAACAAACAGATTTCAGATGAATCGTTAAAGTTGAGATGGAGTAAAAACAAACTGACTGAAACACATTCTGTAGAGCTCTATGATAGAAATGCAGTCAGTCTGACCTCCAGTCACTGGGACTGTATATACAGAGTTCTGTGAATATTCCTCAGACTGGATGAGGGACGGTCAGTGAAGCAGACATGACAGAGGTGAAGGACTAACCTGCACTTTGAGCAGCCGGCTGCTGTACGACTTGAAGTAGCTGTAGTAGATTTTACTCATCGTGTCCACGTACTCGTCTCTGATCTCCTTTGCCACCGATCTCTCATTGGCCAAAAGAAACTGGTAGAAAAACCTAGGAAAGGTCAAATAAAGGGGAAACAATTAAATGAAAGGCCCTGATATTTTCCACCTGCTTTCTCAAACTATCCTTTAATATCTTTTAACGTAGAATCAGCGAGCAGGTTTGTGGAGCTGTGCTCACCTGTACTTCAGCAGAGTGTTCTGAGGGATCTGGTAGTTTGTCATCGGCTTCCTGAACGAGTAGATCTTCTGCAGAATGAACTCTCGGATCTTTGACACCGCCTGAATGAAGACACAAAGAGTCCAACAGATTCCCGTCAGTGAGAGTTTCATGTCTGAAGCAAAAATACTTCTAAGCAGAAACATTTATCCAGAGTTTCTCCGGTCATTAAAAGAAGACACTGAAAATGAAAATCTACTAAATGTTTGTGATCAGCGGTAACCTTGTCTTTAGTTTGCAGTGCTGAAGATCAGCTGTCTTTTGATTTAAAGAGGCAACAATAAGATTTCTCATCATCTGCTCGTTCTCCTGCAAAGATGTTATTCATGTCATCTTTCCAGGTTCTCACATGTTTTGAGCAGATGTTTAGACAAAGTCTGACATTTGATGAAGTCACTTTGGGCTGTATTATTTTGAGATGTCATCATTATCAGTGTGACCTTGAGTTTGAGGCGGTCGACGATGTCCTGGATGTCGGAACAGGCCAGCGTCTCTCTGAAGCTCAGCTCTTTGGCGAAGTTGATCTTGTTGTTGAGCTCGTGAAGCTGCTCCAGAAACTCCTGCTCCGTCACCGGACTGTCCAGGATAGTGCTGCGAAGAAACGGGACAATGTTAGAGTCAGACAGAGTTCTTCCCCCCGCCCCCCCTCTCTCTCCGTTCCACTTACGAGATCATGGTTCCTGGCACCACCAGCTCGTCCACCAGCTGGCTGAGGTGGCTGCGTACAGCCTGCCGGTTCTTCAGACGGACGTTCATGCTGACCGACTGCTGCTGCAGAGTCTGGATCTCACTGCTGATGGAGGACAGGTCGCTCTGGAAGCCGCTCAGCATGCCCTCCATACGCTGAGAGGAGAACAAAATAACAACTGAATTAAGTTCACTCTTACCTCAAAAGAGAAAAGTGCTGCTGTTGACATGGGAGGAGGAGATTGAGCAGAGCCATTGCGACATGATGGGAGATAAAAAGGTTAAAGATCCAATCAGTGAGATGTGTAGTGTAGTGATAAAGTGACCTTACTATATGATCAGACATTAAGGAAACATGCTATGTTGAAGTGCTGGCTTCCAGTGCAGTATGTCCTCCTTCTAACTTTAGATTCTGGTCCTGAATGCTCTGGATTTGTTTGGACCAGAGAAGGTAGGCGGTTTTAAGGCACCCCCACACGGCCGTTTTGGACGCCCCTCGGTTTGCCAGATATGAGACCAGTTATCAGGTCAAACCAACAGGTGTTGCAGTGATGGAAGCGGGCAAGAGAAGTGGTTCAGATAGAAGTGATTGTACCCGACCTAAAAAGCCTCTGCATGTTTCTAATAAGCTCCACGAGCAGAAACGTGCTCAAACTAGGATCAATATTGGAGATACTTTTGAAAAATGGAGAGAGGTTAGAACACAGAAATGTTTACAGACCCATGCAGAGCTGGCTAAACACTGAAGCTTCAGTGTCCACCACATGGCAACCTGCGTGAGCATCGACTCTAGAGAGGAGGGGGCGGGGGGAGACAGTTCTCTACAATGTTTAGAATCTGGACTGTAGTACCCATTTCAAACACTAGGTGTCAGAGTTACATATCGCTCCTTTAAAGCTGGAGTTTGTTAAGCAACCTTAAAAAATGTTGACGCTGTGCTCAGAACATGTCTAATCCTGCAGTGCATTGTGGGATCAGGATGAAGGCGTCTCGTCTTACCTCCAGGATGGAGTCACAGGCGGTGATCTGGTTGTGCAGCAGAGCGATGTTCTGACTCTCCTTGATGTCTGACAGGGGAACGGTCAGGAACACAGCAACAACAACAACATAATCATCATGTCTTCTGTGTGAGGATTCTTGGTTTTCTCCAAATAAATCATGGAACAAAAGAAACCTTGTTCAGGATAAAAACCAAACCCCGAGAGATCCTTGAATCATATCATGCTGAAAGTGGAGTTTTTGCTCGCTGCTCATCTTTCTGAAGAATTCATATATGAATAATTTTTTTTAAGGGTGATAGGAAACAGTAAGGTTCTTCTTCTTTGTCCTTATCTTTCTGTTTGGTAAATTACTTTGGACTGGCTGTCATGAGGGGGGTGGGGGGTGGGGGGGGGGGTTAGGGGGAGGATATAGAACGGGATAAAGCTGTGTTGATCTGGGTTGTCGGATAGTCTTGAGCGCATCATCACTGAGGGGCGGCAAGAGCGGGTGCTGTGTCGCCTTTAAATGTCGTAGTAAGCCCATGAACTTCTTTTAAGACCCAACTAAAATCTGAGCTCATAGACAAAGCCTGGGCTTGTCGATCCCCACAACATCCAGTACGATCAAGGCCACCAGTGACCCGGCAGACCGGTGTGTAGGTGAGCTGACCCAGCCTTATGTTTTCCCTGTTGTGAGCAGCACTTCTGTCACTGTCATCCCTCGACCTTCCTTCACGCTTCAAGTGTAGCTGTCGGCAACTTGTAACAACGTAAATAAACAATAAGGTCAGAAGACTTTTGGATCTTTTTCGCTGCCTTGTTTTAAATGAAGTTGCTCATTGGGAGCTGATCAGTGTGCGTACCTTTCTCTTTCTTCTGCAGTTAGAATATTTCTTGTTGTGCACCGGTACTGGGTCATTTTGCTTGGATGTGCACATCTGTATGTGTGTCACATGTGTACTCGTTTTATATTTTTTGGGGCTTTTTTATGTCTTCATTGTAGAGACAGGATGGTGGATAGAGTCAGGGACAGAGAGAGTGGGAAATTACATACAGGTTGGATCAAACCTGGGCCGCCTGCTTGGAGGACTGCAGCCTCCGTACATGGGGCATGTGCACTAACCAGAAGGCCACCGACGCCTTAGTTTTCACTTTTTGAAATAAACAATAATGGGAAACAAAATACCTCTTGTGGGACAATAAAGAGAATCTGGTATCAGATATCTTCCACTGAATGTTGGTGTTCAGCTGAGAAATATGATGGATATTACAAACTCTCTGAAGACTTTTCTTCACTCACATTTGAAGACTTTAAAGGAAGATTCTCTTCACTGTAGTTCACATCAGAGAACAAATAACAAGTGGTTTACTATGTGCAGTAAATAAATGGTTCAGTATGGCGCCGTGCTGAGGCTCATCCTTAATTTTTTACTCTTTTTTAGTTTTGTCTGACCTCTTCTTGTGACCAAAAACAACAAGATAACAGTTTCTCTATAAAGTTATTTAAGTGTATTTAAGTGTATGTTTGATGTGAGAGGATACAGTCTTTGATGGAGGCCTGTTCGATCCTCTGCAGCTCCGACTCCACCTGTTTGGAGTACTGACGGAGGTCCACGCCCTGAAACAGAACCACCGTCATCACGACTCTTTCTCCCTCAAATACTCACACTGGGGGAGCAATGAAAGCAATCATGGTGCGTCAGAAATACCGAGTTACCGGTCTGATACGTCATCAGGAACGCTCCCCAGATTCTCCCGTGGTGTGAGGTACGTTAAGAGTGATTTTAACCTCCTGATCTACTTTGAAGACGATCCGGCTGCCACGAAATTGTAAATATTAAATGTTGTTCAATATTTAGGATCAGAAATCCTGTTGTGTGGAGAGAACATCGAGGACGGCCCAGCACGCACTCTGTGGATTGTCACATGGAACAGAACAACAGCCAATCAGGAAACAAGCTGACTAAAGCAGGAAGCACAACAAACATCACCATGGCGACGACAGCAAACGCAAAGCATAAATTTTAGAGGTCATAAATGGAGGAGCAACTTGTTGATTTGTGGCAACAACACGAGTGTTCACACAACGTGTCTGTAAAACAAACCTCAATCCGACTGACGAGGAAAGGACTGATGTAGCAGGTAGCTAACAGCTAGCCACATTTAGCTTGACCACCATGTTTGTCTACTCTGAAATCGTGTTTGACCACGCAAGATTACACGTTTTGACGCGCAAGACTCTGGTGGCTGGTGAATGAGTCTGTGAGCGTGTGGCTTGCTGAGTCGGCCGTCTCGTTGCTCTCCACACACGGTAAGAACTGAATGGTTCAATCTGTCGTCAAGTGTGTGCTCTCTCGCATATTCACAAATCGCTTAAGATTTTAAAAATAGTTTAGTGTGTGCCAGGCCTTAGTCCTCTTTTTGTGTAATTAGATCGATCGCAGCGATAGTAACGTGAATTTTCTCTCTATGGACATGTTGTCGTGTTGCTTTCACCCTAAAGCTACCAAGTAGTGTGTTATCGTCTGGTCTGAGCGAACACAACAAAGTCACTTCTGAAGGCGTCCATGTTGCCAATCGTTATTGGAACGCGGTTAACATCGGGTGTGACGTCATTCCCAGCTGAGACATCCGAGAACGCACCATCAGCTCTCATTGCTCTCCCAGACCTCCCAGATTAGATCCTGAACTCTAATGTCCCGATGTTCTCACCGTTTTTAACGCCTCCTTCACGAGATCATCCTCCAGATTGGCCTGGATGTGAACTGCAGAGAACAGAGAGAAGCAGCACTCAAAACAAACTCATCATCAAACTGAAACTGCTCTGGATAGTGAAGGTTCAAATCTTGTTTTCTTATGTAGGAGGTTTTCTGTGATAGCGACATGACTTTGATTAATGATTGTCAAGGCTTAGAAAATACGATATTCCTTCAGTGGTGAATTTGGGAATGAAAACGTTTCTGTCCAAGTCAACACAATGTTTTGGCCCACTTATATCACGTGATTAATGCTTCATATATTGTTGAATCTTCACCACATGTTGAGAGATTTCAACGTCATATATGCACAGCTTACTGTCCACTTCGTCCAGGATAAACTCGTCAGTGGTCAGATCCAGTTCACCCAAGTTGTGGTTAGCAATTTCACCATCAGTCTTCTAGACAAAAAGGCAAGAAGTAAAACAAATAGATTGTTATTTTTCAGACAACTTATTTGACAAAAGGTAAGGGGTGTTTATGTTGTTTGTTGTTCTTTCTGTTGTTAATCTACTATTTGTAGTCTTTCCCATCTTTCCTATGCCTGTCACACAAACATTCGTAGACTACCAATTCATAAAATTGCTGAGATTAACCTTCTGTTAATAAGAAAAACGCCTGAAGAAGCAGTGACGCTGCTCTGACATCAGGAAATCATGAAACTTACCTGTGACCTGCTAACAGCTACAACAAGGTATCAAGACACTTTTTGACAACTTATTAAAACAACACACATTTATAAAAGGCGTCATTACTGTCTGTACGTGTTTATCCACCTAGCTTTTGTATGTGTAGTGTACGATATTCTCTGGTACGCATCTTGTATCGTAGCAGTTCATTGATTCATCGACTGGTTTGGACAGTGTAAGTGAATAATTAATCAAATTAATCAGTTTGATTTAAGCATCCAAAAAGAAGTTAAAAGCCCTCACCTCGTCTTGTAAATACGCCATGGCGATATCTGTCTGTTTCCCAGCTGTGTTTACATCGAGAGCAGCTCCAACGACCGATGAAGCAGCTTCCTCCGCCATGATGCTAAAGAACTACAAACATAGACTTCCGCCTCTTTCACCGAAAATGATTAAAACGTAATTTTCGTTGTTTCAACGAACATATATCACTTCATTTTAAAATAACTGCGATACACAACTATGGACATTCAGTTTTAGTTTAATTACTTGCGCCTAAATTAACACGTCAACATTTACTTCATGTTAATTTGACGTTCTCGTCGGACAAATTAAAGCGATGCACCGTCTTCCGTTCCCTGACGCCTTCAAGCTCTCGCGAGAACTGAGCCGCTTCCTCTTCGCACGGAACCTACTTCCAAGATGGTGAGTACGATTTGTATCAAGCTGGAATAGTTTCAAATCCGTGCTCATCCAGCGTTAATATCACTGTTTTATCACTTTTAAACGTGTTATGTTTGATATCGAAACTAATGAGAGCGGATTTATGTTGAATTGTTGGCATATTAGTCGCAGAAATGGACGTTTTAGTACAGATTACTGTCAACGCTGAGATGATGTGCACCAACTCACTGCCGCTAACGAGTTCTTTTGCTCTTTATCCGTGATATAGTCTGCTATTTGGGTTTCATTCAATGTTTAAATTAGGAGTGTAACCTGCCAGCAAAGCGTTACCGGCTCACTGCAGGTTTAGAACACCTGTAGTCTTAATTGTAGTCGGCTAGCTGTGAGGGCTAACTAGCTCCCAGGTGTTAGCATGGTGGGATCATCACATTGTAGATGAAGGAGTTTAAAAACTGGTGTGAGTGAGAGGGGTTTTGTTTATTCTAAGATGCTTCGGTTAAACAAGGAGGACTCTGTCTGTCTGAAGGTTTTGGGGTGATAAAAGTTGGCTTTTAGAGTAGCATTAACTTTTGTAGTGTTGCAAGTTGGAGCCAAAAATATAGTACATAGAGCATATAGATGAGCTAAAGTTCAGACTTATAAATGTTTGCACAATGTAACTACTGATGACTGCGTAGAAATATATTGCAGCATTTATACTCTTTAAAGATAAAAGTCGTGGGGGGGGGGGGTGATGCATTAAGGAGTTATAAAACATTACTTACCTGAATGTAGGTGTCAAAGAGTTGTTACTTAACAGTGTTTGGTAAGGATTCAGCATTGCGTCCATTCAACACCGCCACAGCGATCAGTTCCACTATGTTAAAGTAAATCCATAGATTATTTTCATTACTGAGCTGGCATCTCCAACTCTTCTTAAGCTACCCCTACACAAAACCCTTCAGTCAGACATGTGACCAAAGTTGGAATAAAATCACGAGAGCTTTCTAAAGTGGAGTTGTATATTTTCATTAAATATCTTAAATCCTTGCGGCGTCTTGGTGAGTTGCTGAAACATTGTGTGTAGGACGTTATGCTTTTAAAAGTCCTCTAGCGAGTGGACGTTTTTTGGCGTTCCTGCCCTCCTGTTAACGTGTGTTTTGTGTTTTCAGTCTTTGGTCATCCCCGAGAAGTTCCAGCACATTCTTCGTGTTCTCAACACGAATATCGATGGTAGAAGGAAAATCGCCTTCGCCATCACTGCCATCAAGGTGAGGTTCTTTCTTTAATATTCAGTGCCCTGAGTGTTTTTTTTTTCATAACCTGCACCTTCAGCGGTGTTCTCTTCTGGAAAAACTGATGATTTGGTAGTTAACACAGTTGTTACCTTGTGCCTCATCTCAGGGTGTTGGCAGACGTTATGCACATGTTGTCCTGAGGAAGGCCGACATTGACCTCAGCAAGAGGGCAGGAGAGCTGACTGATGAGGAGGTGAGGAGGGACTGCTGATGTTTCTGATATATCAAAGCTCCAGAAAGATAAAGTTTGAGTAATCATTAAAGTCATAAAGTGTGAGATAGACCCTCAGAACTGATATCACTGTTTTTGTTAATAATGATCTGTTTGTGTTTGTCAGGTCGAGCGTGTGGTGACCATCATGCAGAATCCTCGTCAGTACAAAATCCCTGACTGGTTCCTCAACAGGCAGAAGGACGTCAAGGATGGCAAATACAGCCAGGTAGACGACCGCCTATAAATGTTCATCGGTCGACATATTAAGGTGTCTCTCCTAAAGGGAAGACGACCATGAACACGGTCTAATCTAAGGGTGTTTTTCACCTGTAGATCGTTTGCTCTGGTCTGAATCATGGGCCAACTTGGTCCATTGTTGCACAAGTACTTCAAGTTTGTTCTGTTCACACGATGTCATTTACAGGAGGAGCTAAATGTGTGATGAGCGAGGAAAATGCTCCCCGATTGATCAGAATTTCTTGTGGTAAAACTCCTTGAAGTAAACGAAGCTAGCTGCTTCCTGATTAGCTGTGGCTGCTCCAAAGACTCTTTTATAGTTTCTAAATGGACAGATGACTATACAGACTAAAGTTCAGGAGAAGGAGCACGATAATCCTCCTGAAGGAGGACCAGCTCATCCACCCAAACAGTTCCTGAAGCTCCGTCAGGTCTGCCTGTGGTCGTTGGCACGTGTTCAGTGGTGATGAGCAGAGAGAGCCCACAGTGGTTACTTCCTGCTGATAGGTCAGATCGAGGTCGCTTCATGTTCTTAATACAGACCCTCCTTTTGAGGCGGCCCCTGTATTGTCATACTGTCCTCACCAGGGTTTGACAGCTTTCACACCCACGCTAACTAACTTGGCAAACAGACTCGAATTCCTTTTAACCTAATTAAAAGGGTAGGTGTGAAAACATGTATGCAAATTTTTCAGAAAACAATCCAAGAATATTTTGGCAGGCCAATGTCTGAAGATGGTACGTTCTTTTGAACACTAAAAACATTCTGTCTATCAACCCTTCAGGTTCTGGCCGACACCCCCTCTCACTAAATCTGTCAGTCACGCGAAAGCTGAACAGACTTCATGTTTGTGCAGTCGTCTGATTTCATTAAGGTCGATTCAAGCTGTGACGGCGTTATGCTGTACCACAACAAACGCCGTCTGGTCACTGTGAGAAGAAGCAGCGCCTTGATGCTTCTTTGTCAAACTCTTTCTGACGTTGGTTCAGTTTAGCTCCTGGACAAAGTGGTTGACACAAAAGTCCGTCTAGTCGCTGCAATGACCCTCTTGAACCAGCCTGTGTTAAAGTAAAACGTTTTTAGAGCGAGCGTGAGTTAAGTCTTCATGTCAGGCATTCCTCTCCTGCTGCTTCTTTACATCGTCTCTGTATAGCTAGCAGGAGAATCGTCTGATCTTACAAGACCATTTCAGATATCATGACACATTACGGCATAGAAATGCCTCGTAGGGTTTAGTTTAACGACTGTTTTCGATGCAATGATGCTCTTGTTACCATAACGTTTAATCCTTTCTCGTGTTTGTTGGTGATTAAAAATGACAAACGTCTTTGTGCTTTCAGGTCCTCGCTAACGGTCTGGACAACAAGCTGAGAGAAGATCTGGAGAGGCTGAAGAAGATCAGGGCTCACCGGGGTCTCAGGCACTTCTGGGGGTAAGAGATCGAGATCTAATATGATCTGTTCATTACGGTGGCTGATGAGGTCAAATGCTAGGCAAAGGCTAAAACGACTTAAATTCTGAAAACGTGCAGCAAATAAGAGGGACATGCAAAAGTCCAAAACAAATGTAACTTCTGAAACGTGCTGCAAAACAAGAGATGCATAATGATAGCTTGATCAGTGAGCTCAAAACTCCGACTTCATGTCTATAAAATCAAAGAGAACATTAGTTTGTACTCATTGAAGGAGATTTGAGGGAGACGTGACGTCTTCTGGAAACAACTTATCTAAAGACACCTGACATGATGCTGCATTCACATGGAATCAAGCAGATGTAAACAGCTGTTACATCTGTTGGGACAGAAGTTATAAGCTGCTCAGTTTGCTTTATTCCCTCTAAAAATTAAATCCAGTTCAGCACTTATTATACGTGGTTTAACTCTTTAGCTAACTCTTTAAACATTTAGCTTGCAGGGTCTCAAACGTCTCTGACTCTGCTGCGGTCGAGGTGAACACAGTTCTCTCACGGCTGGATTCTGAATATCAAAGATGTATACTTTATTTTATCCCAGGGGAAATTCAAAGCATCTCACAAGACGCACAACATGAAACACTGAAGGACAACTGAAGCCTTTTGTTGGGGAACTAACTTCAGTGTAGACATATTTCTTGTGTCACTCTGAGCTGCAGGAGCGCGAGTCTGTGTGAACGCAGCCTGAGGAAGTTGAAGTAGCCGGTTTTAATCTCGTTTAAAGCAGAACGTTGAAGACACACAAACTGGCATCTGCTGGATTTTGTTTCATATCTGTAAACTTGGTTTTGAGGAGGCTTGCTGTTTTTTTTTTCTGTCTGATTGTAACCGTTTGCTCTTTCTTTTTCTTACAGTCTGCGTGTGCGCGGTCAGCACACAAAGACCACCGGCCGTCGTGGTCGCACCGTTGGTGTGTCCAAGAAGAAGTAAACTCCCTGCTGCTTCCCTTTGTTTCAATAAAACGCCACCATTGTCAAAAAGCAGTGTGTCCTTGTGTTCTGTTCCTCACCAACACTTTCACATTTGGGGTTTAAGGGCGCTCTCGTGATCTTACTTATGAAGACTGAAGTTACACTGATAACAGTACAGATTTGTGCATGTTTGTTTCTGGGACATAACAAGGGTGATGGATCCTTATGAGAGCTGGGACAGAAGGTTGTATGTAGACTGGAGTCATCGCTGCTGTTTTAGCTCCTGTTCTAGAGGCTAAAACAAAAAAGCATGTTGAGCCGTTTTCACACATGCACTCCTGAAAATATCTCTAGATAATTTCAGGAGGACTGCTCCGGTTATTCTCCTGACCTGGCTGTCCTGAGGTTAGAGGTGATGTTATAAAAAGATGTAGACAAAGCAGTCCTCCAAATGACACTATTGAGAATATGTTGTACAAAAGAATCACAACATGAACTGAAGAATGGAGTTATTAGAAACAGGCTTTTTAAATCGGGTACAATCACTTCTATCTGAACTAGTTCTCACTAGCCCACTTCCATCGCTGAAACACCTGTTGGTTTGACCTGATAACTGGTCTCATATCTGGCAAACCAAAGGGGTGTCCAAAACCACCTACCTTCTCTGGTCCAAACATCCAGAGCATTCAGGACCAGAATCTAAAGTTAGGAGGAGGACAAACTGGCTGCTGCATTGTTGTCAGAGAAGCCAGCACTTCAACATAGCATGTTTCCTTAATGTCTGATCATATAGTAAGTTCACTTTATCATTTCAGTGAAATCTGCTCAAGTTTCTCAGTTATGTGAATTAACCGACACGTCACAAAGGGCTCGGGTTGAACTTGGTTTATTGTGCTGCATCACTGAAAGAGGAATAAAGACTTGTATATTACAGAAGCTAAAAGACACGTTGCATTATTCTTCATGTACAAACTGAGGTGAGGTAAGGCCGGAAACTTTTATGGCTGCAGGAGATATAAAGTGCATAAAGACAGAAGGAGGGTGGCTGAAGGTTTATGGCTTTTTAAAGATGGAGGAAGGGAAAGAAATGTCCATGCGAGCTTGCTAAAGGGAATCATGCTGCTTTTAAAACATTGGCTCTTCTTTATTTCTCTTCCAGAACTGCTTGGTTAACATGGCAACTAATAGGAGTCCTAGGTCCCGGAAATGTGGTCATTCCAATCTCATGCACACCGTTCAACTGCACAAACACGTTGGCAGGAGTTAGCCTGCTATATGTGATGGATTCATTCCTCTACTAAACAATTGTTTATGAAAAACCTTAATACAAAAAGAGCCAATGTTAAAAAAAAAAAAGAGCAGTAATTGCCCTTTAAAGGTCACATATTAAACAAAATAAATTTTAGCATGGTAACTAATGTGTCTCTAGTCTGTCTACAAACCCCCCCAATGATGAGGAAAAATCCATCCTCTCCGTCTTTTGCTTGCTACACTTTTCTGAAAATGTGTGCTCAAACAGGCTGTTTGGAGATTTTCCGTTCATGACATCACAAAGGGCAGTAACCCCTCCCCAGGTGGGTGACGTTCCCACAGCTAGGTGTTTGATCTGCCCTCTGAGTCTGCCTTCTCACCGTTAACAATAGGACATGGAGTCAGAAAGCCCGAGACACCCTAGCCCTTCCAGAGAGGGGCGTGGTCAGACACAGCTCATTTACATTTAAAGGTACAGACACAGAAACAGCCTGTTCTGAGCAGGGCTGAAATAGAGGGGTTTATAGGCATGATCAAATACAGGATCAGAGTGGATTTAGAACAAGAAACTTCACAGACATGTTTTGAGGAGCTCTTAGACTTATTTACACTGAAGAGGAGGAGAATATGTGACCTTTAAATGACTTTTAAAGAAGAATCAGGAGCTGAAGTGAGTTTTTGTTTTTTTATGACATCACAAAGTGGAAAAATGAAAACAAAAAATGTCCACAAGTTTGAAAAACATAATTTTAACCACACTTAACTATGGTAAGTGAACTTTTCATAAAGGGATGAAGGGAGTCCCATCACAAGTTAAATATTGCTGCCTAAATGTGAATAATCCCCCTGTCCACCCCAGTGCATGCTGGGAAGGCCCCCCCCCCTTCAGCCCTTGACGATGAAAGAAACAGGAACGATTGAAGCCTCCTTTTTAAACGTAGATGTTGAAGTACGTCAATTCTGTGTCTGATTTAAAGCAGTTAAAACCTTTGCAGCACGATAAAAGAGTAATTGAGCAACATTTATTTGTAGTGCCGAGCGCGCTTCCACGGCAACAACAGGATCTTGTAATTTCATTGAGAGAGCGACAAAGAGCTCCCGTTCAGATCTAAGAAATTAAATCATAAAAAACTTTCCATAAATAGATCAATTCAAACCTGAAGTTTAGATCAAACTGCTGAAAGAACGTTTCTTTTACAACCACTTCGATTGCGCTGATCGATGTTTCTTATGCTGATGGAAATACAAAACTCTGAAGTCTTAAAAGCTATAAACACAAAAACAGAACAGCTTACAGAACTATTTTGAGCTGCAGATTCTCTTTTCACACTTTGTCTGTTTAAATTGCTTTTTAAATTACCGTAAAATCCAGAATATAAATCACATCGGATTATAAGAGCACAGAAATTCAGCAAAACTGAAAAAGCGGTTTGCTTTCTGCTGACGATCCGTTTAGTTCTTCTTGATAAATCCGCCTTCAGAACTCACAATAAAAAAAGCCGTTTTGCATGTGAAACCTGGTGGGACCATCTTCAGTTCTTAAAAGACACACAAAGATAGTACAACAGTGAAACGTGGAAACTTAACTTCAGGTGGTTAAATCAGACGGAGAACATCACGCTGCTCTTGCTCACCCCTCCCTCTGAGGAGGAGGGGGAGGAGGAGGGGGGGACTTATGCTGTGGGGTTTGTTGTTGTTGTTGTTGTGGTTGTTGGTCCTTTGTGGGAGCGTAATAAAGCTCCAGCGGTTTCCTCACCTTCCAGTATTTCTCGTTGACCAGCTCCAGAGTCAGAGAGCCGTTCAGCGTCTGAGGAGAGAGAGTGGGGGGGGCGTTGGGGGGTGAGTCCAATGTAACAGAAGCTCTAATCACACTGCTGTTTGAAGGCTCAATATGAATGTCATGGAGGCGTAATGGGGGGGTTAAGTGATTCCCTGTCTGTGCCGCCTTTGGAGGCCGTAACAGAGACGTTACAGGGGAGAGACGGGAAAGCTTTCTTACGCCGCTGGTTAGGAATTGCAATCCAAAAAGGAGCAGGAGTAGGAAGTGATTAAATGTCAAGAAAATGTCGGTAGAGTCGCCAACAAGTGGAACGTTCTCCTTTTACTTTAACGCAGTGCCATCTTGAGGACATGTTTAGCTTAGGGCAGTCAGCATTAACTTGTGAATCGCATTAATTAAGGTCTGAAATTTTTGCTTTTGTTATGCAGATTAATCTCCTGTTATTTTGTCCCTTCAGGCTCACCGTAGATAGTCGCCCTCAGTGTCTCCCTGTAGTCTCAGTGATGTAAAAGAAGGACACTGCTGCATCTTTGAATGTCTCATTTCACTTTAACAAACTCTCAGACAGCTCAGCTGACGAGTCCAAAGTAATATCCGCCTTATGACCTCACACATTGACCTTTGTTACGGTTCCTTTGAGCTGTTTGACCTCAGTTTGGGATCCCTAACCACTTCCTGTTTCTGCACTTAACTTCCTGTCCTAACCTTCAAGAAAAAAGCCATGTGTGAATAAATGAGAGAATAAAAAACGCTAAAGCATCAAAGCTTCATTAAATCTCTTCAGCGTATGAAGGTTTCACCATAAGTGCTGAATGTATGTAAGCTTTCATGGTTGTATTTCCTGTCCAGTTGAAACATTTTTAAGTCTTGTGAAAAGTGCGCCTGGTTTCGGTTACTCACAGAGAACTGTCCTCCTCTCGTCATGATGTAGATGGTGTACTGTTTCTCACTGACGTGGTTCAGAGTCGAGCCCTCTCCGCTCCCTGCTGCTCCTTTAGTCTCTTCAGCTGCTGCCTCTTCTCTCTCTCTGTCCTCCCTCTCTTTGTTGCTCTGCCCGTCCTCCAGAGCGATACGCAGAGCGAGGTATTTAGACAGATGGTCCACGGTGGCGTTGGCTGTCGTCTTCACAAACCTGCAGAGGAAGATTATGAGATGAATATTAAGGAATCTTAAAGGATACAAGAGGGAAAGTTAACTTGTGAACACCTGACTGCTTTTGAATATACGGCATAGACATTTAAAAAAAATAGGGTCATCTGATCTAGTCTTACCTGGTCTGGTTGTAGTCCTGGGCGTGGACCAGTTGTGGGTGTGGCCTGAACACCAGCTCGATCTCAGAGGCCGGCCCCTCTTTGAGGCGTCTCAGAGGAGGGTTGGGGCTGCAGCTGTCTGCCTCTGGCCCGGAGCCGTCGTCTGACGCTCGGGGGCGTTTTCTGCTCGGTCCAGCCTCTGAGGTGGTCTGACCACGGGAGTGAGGGGCGTGTGAGGGGGCGGAGTCGTGAGACAGGTGAGAGCGGGAGTCGCCATTGTCTTCCGCCCCGCTGAAGGTGGTGTTGTCGCTCTCCTGGGTCGGCTTCTTGACGCGGTGGTTCCTGCAGAGAGGAGGTAATCATGTGACAGTCTGCTTGGCCGATACCTCATAATATTCATAACTTTCTATTTCCTGCTGTAACCCTGAAATCACAACAAAGACGTGACCCTCCATGGTCTCCCCACCTCTCAGACCTGTAGCGGGCCTGCTGTCGGAGCCCCTCCTCGATGCTGGAGCTCAGCGCATCCTTGTTGTGGAGTCTGTTGAGTCGCTCCAGGACCCGGAGCTGGTGGGCCTCATACTCGTCCCGGCTCGGATAAATCTTCGAGATCAGGGCGTCGAAGTTTGAGTCCCTGCGCAGCGAACGCCTGGAGACCAGCTTCTTCCTGCAGGTGGGACACTCTTTGTTCCTGAGAGCGAGGGGAGGAGGAGCCATGTTTACCGTGATTTACGGTTTAAACACTCTGGTTTTTTTTAAAAAGTAAGGAAGCTGTGTGTGCGCTCACCCTGATCGCAGCGCGGTCACGATGCAGTCGGAGCAGAAGCGGTGCAGACACTCTTTGGTCGTCATGGTGTTCTTCAGCATGTCCAGACAGATGGGACACATGAGCTCACTGTGCAGAGCACGAGGAGACACGGCCACCTCCGTACCGTCCACAATGGCCTCCTCAACAAACACAGACATTAAGTTTAATGATCTCCACTTGGGACATCAAGTGTCTGCAGAAGCAGTTGCCAAAATTAAATTTTTTCGCCAATGTCCGCATTTTTAAACCTGTGCCAAATTATTTCAGTGTCGGGGTCAAAAAGTTTTTAAATAATTTCTGCAGACTGTTTCAGTCAGCAGTCGTGAAACAGGCTGCAGTGGTTGCAACATCATCTTTGTGGTATTTAAAACAATCCAAGTACAACTGACGGCCGTTGTTTTTGTCCCTGACAGGCTCAGGTAGTTATTCTAAGTTTCTAAATACACATTTGTTCAAATGAGACCTCAAGTGGGCCGGACTAATTTTACAGACATCACTGTAACTCAACACATGGATATATAGGCTAATATATGATTACAAAAAAAGACAAAAAAAAGGTACTTCTATAGAAAACTGCATGTTAACACATAAAATGTAAAAGTACAGTAAGCAGAGGGGTTAACTCTGTCATTGCACATGGATATATTTAAATGTACCACATTACAGAAGAAAAAAATCAATAATTATGTTTTGTTTGAGATTATTATATTATGTTTTAATATTGCTGTTCAAGGTTATACAAACTTTGACACAGGTTATTCTACCTGCCCTGGGATCAGTGCATTACTAGAGAGATTTTACATGTTTTCATTTCATCACTGCAGCTGTTCCATAAATTAACACCCTTTGTTGTAATACCGTGTAGTTTCATGTTGGTCCTTACTGCTGGTTTTTTTTTAACATAAATATTCCTCTAAGATTGTGTTTACTGTCCCTCTGCTGAAAAAAAACTTTTGGATACCGTTTGGTATCTGATCATTTTTAACTTCGTACATGATTTGAGTGGTTTTAAAGTCGACCAAGTCCTTAAGTTTCAGTGTTTTCAGTTTGATGAAGAGTGGGTTGGTTGGTTCTCTGTAGTTGGAGTTAGTTATAATTCTTATGGCTCTTTTCTGGAGAATGAAGACTGGTTCTGTATTTGTTTTGTACGTGTTCCCCCACACTTCCACACAGTAACTAATATATGGGAGTATTAGGGAGCAGTACAAGTGACTGTTGATTTAACAGCCCTTTCACTTTTCACTTAGTCTGGATGTGTGGAGACGGTCTGGGCCATTACGCAGCACGGAGAGGATTGTTTCTTATTTGCACGAGCTGCTCTTTGTGGCTCACTCCATAGGAAGCTTTGTTATTATTAGTAAAACTTTTGTTTTACATCAGTCAATACAGGAGAAACTGGTAAGAAGTGTGGACGGAACTGAAGACCGTCAGGATGCGCGTGCAGTGCAGCAGTGTGCCTGTCGTTAAGTCCCGTAGCTTTGATAACATTCTGGCAACTTGTGAGCAAATAAAACTAAAGAAATATCGCTCCTTTGATCTCTCTTGAAAACCTGCATTTTGTGTCACCTCTCTTAGTGTTCAGCCTGTTTTCTGATGTGATGTATTACCAGCATAATGCAGGAGCAGCTCGTGATACTCCCTACTGAAAAAATAATTCTAAGTGCCCCGTTTAATTAATATTCGTATCATGATATCAACCTTCACGTTGCTCATTTTACATAGGTTTTAATACAATTCGGGGAAAATACGTATTACAAATATTTAATTTATAAAAAAATTCAAAATATTTTTCAATACATTTCCTCCTTCTTCCCAAAACGTCTCGCGGGCCTGATGAAACCTGCTGTCGGGCCGTATGTCTGACATCCCTGCTTTAAGAGGTCATGGTGAGTATTTAGGTGTAAAATAAAATGTGGTCATTGTTGCTTAAAATTGGGATGGACCATGTTTTTTTTTTTTTTTTGCCCTACCCTCCTCGGGCCATCCACATGAGAATGAACCCCAGAAAGCTTTCCCCTTTATGACCGTGATCTAGAAACGCTTACGTGACATTCAATTAAGGACAGAGTTATTTTCAGAGGTTGTACTTGATTTCTATTATATTTAAGTGTGAAAAATCGCATATTAAGCCTATAAGATAAAAAACTTCACACAACATCCTGGTGAAATTCTTCAGTGGTCGTCTCGTGCATACACATACACACACAGATAAGTGTTTACCTGAGGGCTCCTGTGAAGCTCGTACAGACTCAGCTCCCAGGTCTTACTGGGAGCCTGGATGTTCACTGGAGCTGCCATGCCTGCTGGTTCCCAGGCGTCACTGAGCTGAGACAGGAAGAGAGAGGAATAGTGGTTTAGTCCCCAAAAAAATAACTCTTACTTTTAATCAAGTGTTTGAAATACTCGAGTGCTTGATTTTAGCAGCATATGCACCTGTTCAAATTTTTATTGGCTACAAGAAACGTCTGCCATCGTCACAGTTGCGTGCAATTGGCCGAGAATTGATACATCAGTACAGGGTCAGTCACCTCCTTTCAACTCAGGCTCTCATAGATTGGCCAAACGAGGTGTCACCCAAGAGGTCAGATTGCGGCCGCCATTTTGCCGTATTGCAATTGTAAAAAAAAGTATCCATAAACAGTGTTTACCACACATGGACGATGCTTGTGAGGGCCGCTTAAGTATACTTCTGTTACCTGTTTTTATTTATTTTCTGTTTTAATCATATAATTGCGGCGCACACGAGAGAGCCGGGAGAGAGAACGTGGTCGCACAAGGACCTCACCAGCGGCTCTGTGCAACTTAATGAAACTCATGTCTAAAGAAAGAATTCCCTTTCAACTCCTGCTGAGAGATAAGACGCAGCCAAACCAAGAGAGCAGAATCACAACCTAAAGAATCACAGCCGAGCAGACGGCAAAGAACTAGTGGCGTCGCCTCATGTCACCTTTTGTCTTGACCAAAAAGTTGCACTGGAACACACCACAAAGACTGCAGCCGACGGCCAACCACCACGTACGTTCTGCTCATGCGTGAGAGGAAATAACTCTCCATGCCAGCAGGCGGAGGTAGTCCGTTGTTATGATACGAGAAGAACATTTTCACACCGGTGTCACTCACCACTCGTATTATAGGTAACCTACTAATGTAGAATAATGTCTGATAAAAAGATGAAAATGGTGCTGGCGTTGTCAGCCCTTGGTCTTTTAGTGGAAAAAGAAAAGAAGAGGCGGAGGCGACAAATTAAGGAGAAACCGCACTAATGAGTGAAAGCATGGATACTACAGCGGCATGCTCAAGGGGCTTTCCTGAACCTGTGAGGAGAGCTGGAGAGAAATGAAACCTCCAAACAGCCAATCAGGGAGATTCCAAAAAAGGCTGACGGTTCGCCGACTGGTAGCAGCGGAGCCGGACACTAGGGCGACGACCGCTCATCAACGGTTCAACTAGGGCTGACGGCCAACGGTCTCCTTGGTGTGTCTGGGCCTTAACATTAAAATACACCCTAAGATCCCTAAATGTCTTGGGTCTTTTCTCGGTCTCTGAGCACTCTGGTCTCGGTTAATGTGGTCTTGACTACAACACTGACATTATCGTATCACAACATCCATATCTCAGCTGCAGCATATTGCAAAAATGTTTAAAATGGCATTAATATCGTGTAGTGACTGAAGTATGGTGATAATATCGTATCGTGAACATATCGTATCGTGGGGCATTCCCCATGGAGACTAAACAATAAGTGGGTCTCCTCCCTGCACTACACCACTGCCCTGACAAATAACACTAAGCTGCCACACATTTAATGTATTCATGAGAAACAACAAAAGCACATTAAAAAAAGAAAAGAATAAACCACCTAATGATGAGTGTGAGGGGAAGTCAGCCGGATGCTGAACAAAGTGAGATGCTTTGTTAACTTCATACAGTGATTCATAATCGCGGTTTTGACGGATGAAGAAGTTCACAAAGTTGGTTTATCATCTTTGTTTTCACAAGCCAAGAGCCAAATGTAAAAATCCCCCCGTGAAGACTTTAAAGTGGAGGCGCAGAAAAGCAGGAAATCAACGTTTAAACTCACCTGACGTTGGAGTGACGGACAGCTGAGCGGAGGAGACACCGCCGACCCCCCCCCCCCTCTCCCGCGGCACACACACACACACAAACACACGCACACGCAGCACACCAAAACAACTAAATGAATCACTATAGCAACACACTACCGTGTTAGTTTTCTACCCGAGTCGTTACGCTGTCGGAGGTGTGTTTTTAAGCTTCAGCTGTGACTCACTGGAAGAGGAAATCGGAGACAAAAAGATCCAGAGCGCAACATTTTTTTTTCGAGCCCCACCTGCTAGCTAACGTTAGCTCCGGTCCATCATTCTTCTTCTGCTCCCCGGAACAACTGGCGCAGTCGGCGGCTGTCCGGCGGACGCTTCATCACCCCTTTTCCGACCATAGTGACACCAAGTGGCCGCCCGGTGTATTACAACAGAAAAGCCGTTCAAGATGATCGCTAGATACATAGATAGCCTACATAGATTAGATAGATATATATATCTGGGACTCACAAGCAGAGCCCTCAGACAGAAACTCAATCAGAATAAACCAAATTATTAAACAACAAAAATAAAACTACTGAACACATTGGGAAGAATCAACCAGAAAACAGAGCAAATTAGAGTGTTACCTGGCCCTAAATAGAGATTACACAGTGGCAGAATATCTAACCACTGTGACTGATACAAAACTGAGGGAATGTTTACAGACTCAGGGAACACGGCCTCGCCACCGAGAGGGCGCCACAGACAGACCTGGCTCCCCATAAATCCTCTATGTCCTGTAAATTTGTCTTTTTAATGTTCATTTTATCGAGTATTGTTACTTTGTTGTTTTTATTTCTGCTTTGTAAGGTGACCTTGAGTGCTTTGAAAGGCGTCTTTAAATAAATTGTATTGTTATTATTATTATACAGACGATTGCATGGCTTTAACAAGTCATTACTATCTTTGCTAGCGAGGTAGAGGCTAAACCCTCACAAGTGAAGGATGAGTAACACCTTTAACAGGTGCCAAATGATCTTAACTGTTTACATCTGTGTGTCTGTCTGTTGTGAAGCGATTTCTTGCTGTAACTTGCTTTGGTAGGAGCAGAAGAATAGGTCTGACTTATATATTATTATAGAAATATTATTTATGGTTACAACAAATTATATTAGAAATAATACTGAGGGGGCTCCAGCCCCCAAAAGACTGACTGGGCATGACCTCATCGAATGCACTAATGATCTCTGCACACTCACTGTGCAGACACACAGAGGTGGAAATATACTTTAAAACACATTCTTATATTTGTATTTGATTTATCTGTAAGTTATCTGTAGCCATCTGTGTTTATTTAAAGAGCTAAGTTAAACATAAACTGTTTGTGTGTTGAGGCTTCATTCCTCTTGTCTCAGACCCGATTGTTCA
This sequence comes from Labrus bergylta, assembly GCF_963930695.1. Classification (NCBI taxonomy): domain Eukaryota; kingdom Metazoa; phylum Chordata; class Actinopteri; order Labriformes; family Labridae; genus Labrus; species Labrus bergylta. Next base: position 11,986,809 of record NC_089213.1, on the reverse strand, counting down.
TATTGAGTCGTCTGTTTTTCGATTATTTGTTTTTCATTTGGGGGTTTATTTTCTCACTGTCTTTGACAATTTAAAGGTGGTCTTCCTGTTGCCAATAAAGCCTGCTTTCAATTCAAAATAAGATTTGTTGTTTGATATTACTTATTTTTTCACCAAAAATCCTCAAAAGATGTAGAATTATTAATTTCCAACCAAAAGTGGAAACAAATAAAATGTTGAATTTCCCTTTTTTTAAACTCCAAAAGCTGCAAATTTGTAGTTTTATACAGTAGCTGCTAAAGTGCACCTGTAATCTCTGTAGCATACACCGTGAAAGATTCTGATGCTGTCACATGAACACTTCCTGTTACTGAGGGCTGCATAAAACAGAAGAGACCAGTTTACAGTTTACCTTCATTTATTGATTAATTGAGAGGTGAACATCACAAATAAGTGCAAAGAATGAATGCATCTGTTGTTGGGGTTTTTTGGTTGCAGAATCATGAATTATAAACAATTTAAATGACAATAACATGAATCATTTGAATCACTTCATACAATCACAAAGGTCCTTTCTTCAGATAGATCTTCATATAATGATCGGACACACACACACACACACACACACACACACACACACACACACACACACACACACACACACACACACACACACACGCACATTCAATCACTTGACCTGACATTAATCCTAAAATCACTTTTTGTCATTCAAGCAATGAACAGTGGAATTTACACATGTACACAATAAATAGGACAATAAATAGAATAACTTACACCTATTTCAAAGATTCAACATCATCTATGTTTGCAACTGTTAATGATTAGTAAAGGTAGTAAAGTGAGAGGACGAATCAACCTTTCTTAACCTGGCTTTTAAAAGGTAAAATATTAGATTTGCATAGTGAAAAAAATACACAGTATAAGTTTGATATAGGAAAAGAAATAAATACATCTCTGCATTTAACGTTCAAAAAGAGTCCATCAATCGTGAAACACAAATAAAAATTTGCTGGTCTTTAAAAGAGTGCAACAGCTAAGACAGCCACTGTGACAGAAATGATGCTGATTTTGTTGTTCACTGCATTCCCTGTTGCCGAGGACCCTCCTGATCCTGATCCTGCTGCGGAAGAACTTGAAGTAGTGCCAGTGCCAGTGCCAGTGCCAGTGCCAGTGCCAGTGCCAGTGCCAGTGCCAGTGCCAGTGCCAGTACCAGTGCCAGTACCAGTTCCAGTGCCAGTGCCAGTTCCTGCTCCGGCACCTGTTGCAGATCCTGCTGGTGCTTCTGTTGCTGTGTTGGCCTGGGGTTCTCTTGACACGGCTCTTTCTGCACCCGATGCTGCTGCTGAGGCGGCTGATGCTGCTGCGTCTGATGATACTGCCATTGATGCTACCAGGTCTGCTGCATCTTCTGCTGTTGGTTCTGACACTGCACCTGCTGCTGTTCCTATCGCTGCCTCTGCTGCCAGTGCTGCTGTTTCAGCCATCTTGACCACAGTTTGGGCCTCTTGGATTGATGCCTTCTCCTCAGCTGTCGGCCCTGGAATGGCTGATAACACGTTGTCTAATTTTCCCCATGCGTCTTCTGTTTCCATAGCAACTTTTTTGGCAGCTTTTGCAGCTGCTTTCAACTCTTTTTGGTCTGCATTATCAGATGCTGCTTCTGCTGCAGTTTCTGCTGCTGTTTTTGCTGCTTTTGCTAATTGTGAAGCTGATGCTGCTACTTCTGCTGCTTGCTTTGCTGCTGATTCTGGTCTTGTTTCTATTGCGGCTTGTATTGCTGCTTGTGATGCTGCCTCTGCTGCCTCTGCTGCTTTTCTTGCTTCATTTACAGCAAATTCTTTTGGTACTGACCCCTCTTGCAATAATGCAGCAGCTATTTGTGCTGATCTGGCAGCTTTTGCAGCAATTTTTGCTTCTTCCGTTGCTCCAGCAGAATTTGCAGCTGCTGCAGCTGCGGCGGCTACTGCTGCAGTTGCTGATGTCATTCCAGCTACAGCTGTTTCCTGTGCTTTGGCTCTTACAGCTTCTAATGCAGCCCCTCCTGTTGCAGTTTCAGCTTGTGTTGTCTCAAAGGTAATTGGTCTTGCTGTCGCATTTCCTGCTGATTCTGTATAAGCTATTGACAATAAAGCTGCTGCTGCTCCAGCTGCAGCCTCTGCAGATCTTGCTGCAGCCTTTGCTGTTGACATCATTACTTTTGTGTTGTTTGTTGATGCAATGTTTGCTGATGCTTCTGCTGTAATTGCTGTCGCTTCTGCCATATCTGCCACTGTTTGTGCTATGACAACTGCTGCTTGTGTTTCCTCTGTCATTTCTTTTGCTATTTCATCTGTAACTGCTGACAACGCTTCTTTTGCTCCTTCTGCTTCTCTTGCAACCCTTCTTACAGCCTGTGCAGTTGCTGTAATTGCTCCTGGTGTGACTTTATGTGAAGCCATGGTAGCGGCTCTTGCTGCTCCTCTTGCTGCCTTTGCTGCTTTTGAAGATGCTTCTGCTATTTGTTCTGCTACATCTGCTGTAGATGCTGGTGCATTTTGTAGTGCTTGTAATGCCTCTAGTGCAACTTCTTCTGCTGCATCTGCTGCATCTGTGGCAGCTTTTGCTGCTAATGTTACTGTTGTATCTCCTGCAGCCAATAATGCAGAAGCTTTGGCTGCTACTTCTGCAGCTTCTACTGCATTTTTCATTGCTTCAGACACATGTACTCCGGCGGCTGCTGCTGTTGAAGCTGCTACTGCTGTTGCTGCTGCTGCTGCTGCAGTGGATGTAGTCACAAGCGCAGCTTGTTCTTCTGTGACTGGTGGTGATATTGTTGGCACTTGATTAGTTGGCAGCAATGTCAAAGGAATGATGTTTGTATTTGGTAGTGCATTTTTTGCTGCTGTTGCTGCTGCTTCTGCAGCTTTTCCTGCTGCTTCTGCTGCTGTTTTCATGATTTCTGCAATTTCATCCGTTGTCTCCATTCCAGTTGCTGCTGATACTGTTTGTGCTGCTGCCTCTGATATTTCTGCCACTGCTTTTGCTGCTGACATTGACACGAGCCTTGTTGCTGCTTCTGGATCACTGGCAGAGGATATTTTAGTTTCTAAGATTTCTGCTGCATTACTTGAAGTGTCGGCCACTGATTCTGCTGCTTCTGCAACCTCAATGATTGCTGTCGGTTTACCCAAGGCTGCCATCTCTGCTGCTGCTGCTGCTTTTTCAGCTGCCTCTGCTGCCATTAATGCTGCACCTGGTAGTCCTGCAATTGCTGCTGCTCTAGATTCAGGTGCTGTGTTTGCTTCTTGTACTGCTGCTTCAGCTGCTGCTCGGGCAGCTTTAGCAGCTTTTGTTGCAGCTTTTGCTGCCACTGTTGCTGGTTCTTCTCCTGCAGCCACTAATACAGCAGCTCTGGCTGCTTCCTTTGCAGCTATTATAGCCTTTTCTGCATCTGGAGATGTTGTTGCTCCAGCAGCTACTGAAGTTGCGGCTGCTGCGGCTGCTGCTGTGGACGCTGCTGCAGCTGATGCAGAAGCTGCTGCTGCTGTCAGTGTAGCTGCTGCTCTTGGAGCCAATGTTTTGGGAAATGCAGCTTTTGAGGCTTCAGTCGCGACCTTTGCTGCAATCACTGCAGCCTTTACTGCGTTGTTTGTGGATAGAGCTTCCTTCTCATCTACTTGTGTATCTGCTTCTTCAGCTGTTGTATTTGCAGCAGCTTTTGTGGCCTCTGCTGCCTCGTTAGCTTTAGTTGCTGCCTCTGCAGTCAATTCTGTGACTGTTTCTGCTGCTTTGATAGATTCTTTCAGTTCTTCTGGAATGTTTGTTGCAGCTGCAAGGAAAGCTTGTATTTCTTCTAGAGCTTTGGCTGCATCTTTTGTGGCATGTGCTGTGTCCACTGCAGCTTCCTCTGCAGCTTCTTCTGTTGTTGCTTGTGCAGCATTGACTACGGCTTCTTCTACTTTGTCTGCTGCAAGTGTTGCATTTGTTAATAGCTCTGCCAGTGAGTGTGCAAGATCTGATGTAGATGCTGGTGCAGTTTCAGCTGCTTGTTGTGCTGCTACTTCTGCTGCTTTGGCGGCATCTACAGCTTTTCGGGCAATTTCTGCTGCTTGAGTTGGTGTCAGAGTTCCATTTTGGACGGCTACGGAAGCCAATGCTGCTTTCTCTGCAGCTTCTGAGGCGGCCTCTGCGGCAGCTAATGCTGCTTCGGCTGTGGGTCCAGTGGTGGCTGCTGCTACTGTTGCGGCTGTTGCTGCTGAAGTTGCTGCAATTGCTGCTGCTGTGGCTGTTCCTACTGCTGCTGCTCTTGCTGAAGTTTCTGCAGGTGATGGTCCTGTGGGGTTTGCCTCGGTGGCTGCTGCATTTGTTGGGGCTCCTGTAGGTGACGGTCCTGTGGGGTTTGCCTCGGTGGCTGCTGCATTTGTTGGGGCTCCTGTAGGTGACGGTCCTGTGGGGTTTGCCTCGGTGGCTGCTGCATTTGTTGGGGCTCCTGTAGCCGGGATGTCTGTTGTGGCAGCTATGGTGGATGTTGGAGCCATAGTAGTGTATCCAGGGCACTTGGCTCGCAGGAGTCCCTCCGCTTGCTGGCTGTAAAATACTGTTGGTACGAAAGTGTTTGGTCAGAATTCATTCATATATGTCTCCATGATTTGTTCTCATTGTATAAATATAACTTTTAATACTAACCAGCAACAATGAGGGTGACTATAAAAGTCTTGACGATCATCCTGACTTCTTTTTGATCTCCTACACGTACTCCGAAAAGATGTCTGATGATGTTCTATAAAATGTGAAAAAGAGGTGGTTATGAAAACAAATTAGAGATTTAACAAGCTTCCATTTCTCAGGGGGGTAACTTGTAGTTTATATTTCAAATGAAAAAACATGTGAGACCCAGAGGGGTTCCTTATTCAGTCCCTCTATGAAGAGGTCTAATTCATTCACTGAAATAATAAAATCCAAATCTGTTTATTGGTAACGGTGAGTATTGTATATTTTTGTATTTTGGATAAGCGTTTTTATATATTTACGGATGGTAGGCATCTACAGGCTTGCTCCAACAGTATTTCGTTGTACTTGTAAAGTGACAATAAAGATATCTTATCTTCTAGGAAACACTAAAGGTGTATTTGCATGTCTGAGGGTGTTGGACTTGGAGCTGCACTTGAACAGAACACAGATTATGACAACTACAAATAGATGGGCGTATTCTGACTTTAAGTGGAAATGTCAACTCTTGTGAAGTGAGTGCTATAATATTCTAATAGATTAGAACACACAGTGACTGACATTCGGGGACCACAGCTGAATGAAGTCCTTCTGATCCGAGCTGTACAAGAAGCCTTTAGAGCCGGCCGGGCCTACAAGTTCCCATGCAGGGACGAGATATCCAATTAAATGTTTCAAGTGTTAACAAGATGCAAGAAATGCCCCCAAATCAAAATTAAAAAAAAAAAAAAGAAGCTGAGAGGACAAACTGATGACCAGTCAAAGATCAAACAAACGGAAAAAAAGGATGGCGGCACATCCAAACAGCAAGCAGCAAAAAACGTGTGCACACTTAATACCTGTGAAAACATCTTTGTTCTCTGATCACTTCACAAAACAGCGAATCCCTGCATAGCAGCACAGTGGCATGGTAACAAACATTGAGGCTCTGATTTCTGTGTTTCGCTGCTTATTATTATTATTATTATTATTATTATTATTATTCACAATGAGTCCACTAGATTCAAAAAAGGTGGATTAAATCCTGAAGAGTATAAGCAAACAGCCTTCATCCATCGTTAAAAGAGACGGGATGGCTTTTCTTGTGTAACAACAGCGTACAGAGAAATGTGAAGTCACAATACCAAAGTAAAAATAAAAAACATCAAATTGAAGCTATGCACTCAATTAAAAAAAAAGTCTATCAAAGAAAAAAAAGTGCAAAACAACATTTCAAAATTCTTTACCTGAAAGATTTAGTTTTTATGGATAAAGAAAAGAACAAATGTAGTTTGCACTGCACAGAAACCAAAGCTAAAATAATCCCTGCATTGATTTAAAAAAACAACGAGTTTCAAAGTCTGAATAAAAACAATCAGACAAAGTTGAAAGCTTCAGAAGTGAAGAAAGACTCATACCTGGATGATGAAGTGAAGTCTGTGTGCTGTCTGTTCTCTGTCTCCTTTACCTCTTCTCCTCGACTGTTTCTCTGATCTGTGTCTCTCAGCCTGGCGAGCCCTCCTTCATATATATTTCAATTACGTCAAATAATAAAATTAATTTTAATGACAGGCCTGCTCTCCCACACCCAGTAAGGTGTGTTCCCTCTCTGTAAATGGAAACTGATTGGAGCCTGAGTCTTGTTAGGTCACACAGGCTATTGTGCCAATTTTATTTTATTTTTGGACAGATAATTAGGCGTGTATTGTTCCTTTACGTCGGTGGCACTTAGTGTCTGAACCTCTAGGCGTCACTATGGGTATTTACATATTTGTCAAATGATTGGTACAAACCTATTCTGCTTAACACAAAACAGGTAACAACAGCACACACCACACCTGTCCCAAAGACCAAAAGGTTTCATCCACACCTCAGTTACAAGGTGTGGTTAACCCAACAACAAGAACTGACCATTATAACTCTCAAAAAGGATTTACACCAACCGTCCATTTCTACGCATTCTTTTATCTACATCAATCAATTCAATCAATTTTTATTTGTATAGCGTCAACTCATAACAAGTGTTATCTCGAGACGCTTTACGAAAAGCAGGTAAAAGACCTTACTCTTTGTTTTTTAACATTACAAAAGAGCAGGTAAAAAGACCATACTCATTGTTATGTTACAAAAAGCAGGTAAAAACAATTACTCATTGTTGTTATTACAAAGACCCGGCCTATCCATCATGAACACTTTAGCAAAGCAGCAAAAAATTACAGTGGTGAGAAAAAACTGCCTTATTAAAAGCCGGATCGGCCGGATCCCCGGCTCATGACAAAACAGCCTTCACAGGCCTAGACTGCGGATAGGGGGAGAGATGGGATAAAATGCAGGAAGAGTAATAGGGAGCAAGGGGGTGGGAGTGGGCACCCTGACAAAATATGTTAATGCCTAAAGGTCAAAAAGCTGCAAAACCACTTGATGTATGAAGATCAACTTTATTAACAAACTAGACTGACGCCTTTTGACAGCCACAACCCTGATGAAGGCCACAAGCTGAGACACGTTTGTGTAATTTGTTAATAAAGTTGATCTTCATACTACGAGTGTTGCTGGAGCTTTTTGACCTCTTAAAGCCTCTCACTCTTCATGCACCTTGATAGCCTACTCGGTGAAATTGTTCCAGAAGATCCTGTTCTGGCACTTCTTCCCTTTCCATTATCCACATATTTTTATCCCCTGGTTGGCAAGTTCTTAAAGTTATAACCTTAAAGTTACAAGTTAAACATAAACTGTTTGTGTGTTGAGGCTTCATTCCTCTTGTCTCAGACCCGATTGTTCATATTGAGTCGTCTGTTTTTCGATTATTTGTTTTTCATTTGGGGGTTTATTTTCTCACTGTCTTTGACGATTTAAAGGTGGTCTTCCTGTTGCCAATAAAGCCTGCTTTCAATTCAAAATAAGATTTGTTGTTTGATATTACTTAATTTTTCACCAAAAATCCTCAAAAAATGTAGAATTATTAATTTCTAACCAAAAGTGGAAACAAATAAAATGTTGAATTTCCCTTTTTTTAAACTCCAAAAGCTGCAAATTTGTAGTTTTATACAATAGGGTCCGTGTACCTTCTGTTCATTCTATTTCCAATTCTGAAACGCAAATCGGACAACTATTTAATTACCCTTTTTTTAAAAAACTATTGCATTTTCTGACTCAAATTTTAGTTTTCGGGGAAAAGCCTTAAATTTCAGTTTTTCCATTTTCAATTTTCAATTTTTACGCTTTTCAGTCTGTGGCCCGGAAATAAATAAATAATTGCGCGGATTGGTCCGCTTGTCAGGAAGGGTCAGGAAGGTCACGGTGCTCGTCTAGTTTAATTTCAACTTGGTGTCGGTACGGTAACAATTCCTCGTGCGCAATTGACTCAACCAGTTATATCCTTTTTAAAGGAAACAAGAGGCTAACGCTTAAGGAGGACGACATGATTGGAGACAAAATCGCCAGAATATTCCAGGTAGGTAAAACTTTTTTCGTTTGCTTGGAGAACATGCTAAAATCAAAGGATGCTATGCATAGCACACGAATAGCCGACTGATTAAGGCTTCTCAATGTTTTCTTTCAAAGGTATATGCTCCTAGCCTGTACATAACTGATGATGACAATGTGGCGATATTCCCGGAATCGGCTGGACATTTCGGCTGCTTGGACCTTAGACCTCGTGGCCACTAAGAGGTTCATGGGGATGATATTGCTCTACAAGTCGCCGAGCAGACTCCTCCATTGTCAGGCCAGAACCGTTTCCAGTTCCATCGTATAGCACAGCCCACTGCTGCTCTAGGATCACCTGCTCAGGCCATTGCTCCCACTACCCCGCGAGCAAGCATGAGTAACACCTTCCAAAGGTACCCCCAGTTCCATCCCTTCAGAGCCCCTACCCTTGACTAGCAAGCTACATATTAAAAAGGGGGTTCGTTTGGGCCAAGGCTAGCTACATAAGAATACATCAACATCATTGTATTTGTTTTTGTGATCCTTTGTAACCAAGATAATTTTAAAACTTGAATCAGTTGCAGTTGGATCAATTGTAATGTAGGCTATGTGTTTGAGATGGAATTAATTGATTTGACTTGATGTAAACCACTCCCAAATGAGCTCAGCCAGGGGAAACTGAAGCCTGCCCTTATGGTTGTACTCAGACTGTTTGAGTTTGAAGCCACAACCACAGGTATCCTTGCAAAAATACATGATGCCCTGCAGAGTGATGACCCTCTCATCCTGACTGATGCCCAGGGAAATGAGATTGTGGACTCCGAAAGGACAAGAGGTACTAATTGAAAAAATGAATAATTGCATAAAAATAAATGAAAATGCTTTGTTTGATAAACTACATGCCCCATCTACTTCAATACTGTGCTCTCTTTATCTCTTAATTTTTTGGACCCACAAAGTATTCTGTTCAGCTGTAAATGTGTTTACATTATATCTGTTACATGATTTGTCTTCCTCTCTTGCTGGGATCCAAGTATTGGAAGCAAAATGCAAAAAAGTTTCTTGCTGTCCCAGAGCAGATCTTCCATGAGTTCCAGCAACGAACAAAGGGAAAGAAACTGAGGTAAACATTTGAGTTACTGCCTATCAATATTTGTCTTTATATTGTTTTAAATAACATCTCTCTTAAAAAAAAAAAAAAACAAGAAAGAGTTATATGAATATTGTATAATACATTTGTTTTTTGGTTTTGTTTTTAACCCTCCTTGTAGTAATAAAGCTATGGACTCCACAGGTCTTCAGGGGGTCCATGATAAAATAGAAGAAGTGATCTTGGCTGCTCAAGGACTGAGTGAAGTCACCACAGTCATAAAAGACCTGTCAACACATGCCAGCAGCACCAGGGGCACCATGCTGGTTCTGATCAACACCATGATAACACACATGAAGGATGCCTTTGGTTGTATTGTATGCAAAGGTCTCTAACATAATTTGTTGTTTGATCTATATTAAAATCTACCTTTTAAGCAGGATCTAGTTGAATGTTCAAGTGAATCAATCATTAATTTTTGCTTTTCCATGTTATAGTGAAACTGTCCCTTGCCAAGCTTTTACACATATGTAATATGTAGATTAAAGGAACAGTTCACCCAAAAATTAAAATTCTGTCATCATCTATTCACCCTCATGCCAGTTAAAACACAAGTAGCAAGTGGGTCTCCATTGACTTTCTATGCACTGTGTTGAAGTCAATGGAGACCCACTTGCTCTCCAGTAGTGCTGCAACCTCCTTGTGTGTTATATGGACAAACTACACCTGTGTTTTAACTGGCATGAGGGTGAATAGATGATGACAGAATGTTCATTTTTGGGTGAACTGTTCCTTTAAGTAAAGACAAGATAATATATTGAACTCTAATATTGCATATGTATTGTCCTTTTTATTTTTTTCATCAAACAGGGCTAATGGAAGAGCCTGTGATTGCCGTATGCTGCAAAAGCTTTGTTGGCTGCAAAAACTCTGTTGACCAGTGGATGCTGACATCCGACCAGTGCCTCAAATGCAGGGCACGAGTTCTGTCAATGTACACAGGCTGACCAGTCTTGACAATGTTCTCTCCATATTGGCTGGTGTAATTAAGATGGATTAACCCTTTAAGTGTGATTGTATCACATTCTATGCTTTAAGCTTCATTACCTCTGTTACATCTAGCTAATTGCCTTGTTATAAAGTCAGTTGTAATTTTGCACTTGTTCAACAGCTGTAGAGGATACAGAATAGTTTTATTTTTATACATTTTTTGTATTTCATGTTGCACTTAAGACAAATATTGTGTAATGTTTAACATTGCTATTGTTGCAATTTTAGCAAGTGTTTGATTTTATTTGTTAAAGGAAAGTGACAAAATATACAGTATATCCAGAACCAACTTGTCTTTATTTGACATATTCATGCATATTGCTGCGTAATGTTTATCAGATACAGCAATGCATCTTGAAAAGGTACAAAGTTATAGTTTACCACATAATCTAATAAAACTGAAATATCAGGGTACTCTACAGCAAAAAGTTGTTCTGCTGATATTTTGTCCTCCTCAGTTGAGAAGGGGTCAGTTCCAAAGCAGGAGACTCTAGTCAGTGAAGAGCCAACATCCTGCTGGTACATGTCTGCTGCTTGGGAGGCACGTGGCAACAACTCCTCTCCCAGTTTTTTTGGACATCCTCCTGCTGCCGAACAATTGGGTGTTCCTTTGCCTGTGAAGCAAAGCATAGGTCACAAAATGTCATTATTGTTAAAATTCACTGTCAACTTTAAAATAAAAAGTTCACAAAAAAGGACTGGATTGTGTGATACATGTTTTTTTTATTTAACTCACCTGGGATTCTGTGTGCATTCCATGCATGTACAGCTCTTGTTATACCAATCTTGCAAAGCTCTGCATTAAGGTTAGATGTACAGTATCTAGTCATGTTGTCATCCATGTTGAGGACTTCCTGATCCTGCAGCTGTATGAGGGCCTCCTTCACTGGGTAATTTACCCGGTTATTTATCTCTACCCACGTTCGCTCTACCGTATGATTCTGTAGACAAGAAAAGGGTAGATTTTTTTTTCAACTAAAAGGTAGATAATATAAAAACAATACTCAATTAAAAGAATCCCCACTACATTTAGTCTGCAAAATCAACATGGTGAGAGGAAACAGGATTATATCAGATGTAAAAAGTTTACAGACAGTATGAAGAGGTTTGATTAGGAGTCCAAGGAGCAGGACCATTGATGCGTATGGGTACCTACAAGCACCCCCACTCAAGGGTGCATCTGGTTAAAGTGATATTTCGGTTTGCACAAAGTTGTGTCCTATCGGGTGCTATGCTATAGATATTCAACTCACCACAGTGTTTTTTTTGCCAGATCTCCTCGTAGGGCCCCCCCCCCCCCCTCCCACATTTTGTACATTAAGGAGACCGTTACCTCACCTTTGTTGACTGAGTTTGGCAATATGGTTGCCTTTGCAAGTTGTGTCTGTGGTTAGACAGCATCTCCTGCATGTAGAGGGACAAGTAAAATTCCCGGCCATGGTCCACCCTGACCTGGTCCCACATCCAAGAACTGCTGATCTGTAAAATAGTGAAACATGACTCAATCAAATGTTGACTCATCAAATGTTGAGTCTGCAATGTAGGATAGACCAACAATATTGCAATCTACTAGTGCACCGTTTTTGTGACTTATTGAAAAGAAGGGTGGCTATATTGGTCACAGTTTTTTTTTTTTTTACTGTCAGAAATGTTTATTTGGAAATTTTGAGTTGTTTGTTTATTATTCTCACTTTAACAGAAGAATGTAAACAGGTGAGATGGGAACATTTTCATTTTTCATTCAGTTGCATAATAGTTCTACACACTTATAGTTGCCTAATAATTGTGCACACAGATTCTAAGAAAGCCAAAACCTTACTTTTACTTTAAGGTTTGAGGTTTATTAACATTTTGGATTGACCGAAAGCACTGTATTTTTCAGGATTCATTTTATTATTTAACAACTACAGTGCTTTTGGTCAATCCAAAATGTACCCCCTGTTGTACCTCAGAGTACCCCTTGGGGTACACGGACCCCCATTTGAGAAATAATGGGTCAGTATGCCTATCACAAATAAAAAAGACAAAAAAAACCCGTTAGAATCCATATAACGTATAATAGTTTGTTATACGGATTCGACCGTTTTTCTAAAAAGTCACAAACAGTTTTAAAAAATGTCAAATAAATTGAAAAAAGTCACAAAGTCACAAAAAAACTTGCAGAAAAGTGAAGTTGTGAGAAAAGTTAGTCTTTATATTACATACAAAGTAAAAAAAAAAGTACGTATGTATAAAGACTAACTTTTCCATGGACTTTTTCACAAAAAAATTACGCCTGCCTGAATTTTTGCCCTGGATTCTGAAATCAGAGAAAGGTTGAGAAAAGAAAAGTTAAGAAGTACTGGACTAACCTGTAAACTTCTTCATATATCGTGAGGTTATTCTTGACTGGCATGGTTGTGTGGGCAACGACCTTACTGCTGTACCCATCTTTTGCGAGAACATGTGTCACTCCAAACATGACCAATTTTTCATTCTGGTCGATGTGGATTTTGTGTCCCATGTATGCAGCACTGTAGGGGACGGGGTTAAGGTTACGTGCACCCTTTGGGGGAAAAGTAAGTAAAAGTTAGCTAGTAAAATACATTATACAATATACCACAACATTAAAGGCTGCAAAAGATACTTACACGTTTGCGCATTTCGTGATAGGGACAATGAGTTGTTCTCAAAATCTTCCCCACCCGGCGTTCACCAGCAACCACTCCCATTGCAGACAGGTACCCGGTCATCATCTTTCGACCATATGTTGACCCTGTCTGATGAATCAACATAAGTAAGCTGTAACATGTAGGCCTAGTCTTCATGGATTTATATTTCATAAAATATACGTAGTCTAGAAATAAATCAACAGAGGTGGGTAGAGGAGCCAAAAATTGTACTCAAGTAAGAGTATTGTTACTTCAGCATAATATGACTCAAGTAGAAGTAAAAAGTAGTCATCCAATAATATTTGAGTTAGAGTAAAAAAGTACTTGGGGGGGGGGGGGAAACTACTGAAGTACTGAGCAACTGTTGAGTAACATCTGATTAATTTGTGAAGACATGCATTTAATCAGAAAAAAATACAAAATACTAATCTTCAGGTAAATTTGAGTACTTCCAATCAATAAAATAATAGAATAAATAAAAATGAAAAATAAATTGAATATTTACAAAATAACAAATTACAGCACAAGAAACACACATTTCCAAATGTGATTGCTGAAACACAGTCAGGTGGTAGAGCCTATGGTGGAAGTCCCTCTGTCTGACAAAATAAAACATTAAATTGATGCGTAGGGGGGATAATAATAATAATAATAATAATAATAATAATAATAATGCGTAGAATAGTGAATGGGTAAAGAAAAAAGTAACTAGCTCAGTGTAGCCTAATGGAGTGTAGTAAGAGTACATTCTTCTTCACAAATCTATTCAAGTAAAAGTAAAAAGTATGGAGATGATGTAAAACTATCTTAGAAGTACAATTCATCCAAAAACTTAATCAGGTAAATGTAACATAGTAAATGTAACTTGTTACTACCCACCTCTGTAAATCAAAGAAATCCAAAATAACTTAGGCCTACCTGATTTATTGCTCTGCTGATAGCAACCTCTAATTGTGTGTCGGATACATGTCCCCTCCTGGAAATGTTGTGATGTGCACAAAATCTCCTGACACTCATTTCAGAACATCCTTGCTGCACACCTAATTGTAATAAATTTGTGGAAATATCCACGTGCGAGAGATTTTGAGCAATCATTTCTCTAATTAAATGTCCAGAGGGCTCGAGTGACACCATCTCGTCCAGTCTTCACACTCCTGCCAACCGAATCTGCTACTGTTGTGCTAAAGACGTGCTAATCACGGGAAAAAAAGATAAAATACTGCTTCCGGTTCTCCTTATAATACCGGTAATAATACAGATATCCCCGCTTTTTTGCATTTTGGATCAACATAGATTGGATTTTATGTAGCCAATTTTATGGCTATATTTTAATGGAAAACAGCTCTTGTTTGTTTGTTTTAAAATCTGCTCCATACATTGAAAAAGAAAAATGCCTGTTTTTTTGTTTTCCGATTTGCGTTTCAGCATTGGAAATAGAATGAACAGAAGGTACATGGACCCAGTAGCTGCTAAAGTGCACCTGTAATCTCTGTAGCATACACCGTGAAAGATTCTGATGCTGTCACATGAACACTTCCTGTTACTGAGGGCTGCATAAAACAGAAGAGACCAGTTTACAGTTTACCTTCATTTATTGATTAATTGAGAGGTGAACATCACAAATAAGTGCAAAGAATGAATGCATCTGTTGTTGGGGTTTTTTGGTTGCAGAATCATGAATTATAAACAATTTAAATGACAATAACATGAATCATTTGAATCACTTCATACAATCACAAAGGTCCTTTCTTCAGATAGATCTTCATATAATGATCGGACACACACACACACACACACACACACACACACACACACACACACACACACACACACACACACACACACACACACACACACACACACACACACACACACACACACACGCACATTCAATCACTTGACCTGACATTAATCCTAAAATCACTTTTTGTCATTCAAGCAATGAACAGTGGAATTTACACATGTACACAATAAATAGGACAATAAATAGAATAACTTACACCTATTTCAAAGATTCAACATCATCTATGTTTGCAACTGTTAATGATTAGTAAAGGTAGTAAAGTGAGAGGACGAATCAACCTTTCTTAACCTGGCTTTTAAAAGGTAAAATATTAGATTTGCATAGTGAAAAAAATACACAGTATAAGTTTGATATAGGAAAAGAAATAAATACATCTCTGCATTTAACGTTCAAAAAGAGTCCATCAATCGTGAAACACAAATAAAAATTTGCTGGTCTTTAAAAGAGTGCAACAGCTAAGACAGCCACTGTGACAGAAATGATGCTGATTTTGTTGTTCACTGCATTCCCTGTTGCCGAGGACCCTCCTGATCCTGATCCTGCTGCGGAAGAACTTGAAGTAGTGCCAGTGCCAGTGCCAGTGCCAGTGCCAGTGCCAGTGCCAGTGCCAGTGCCAGTGCCAGTGCCAGTACCAGTACCAGTGCCAGTACCAGTTCCAGTGCCAGTGCCAGTTCCTGCTCCGGCACCTGTTGCAGATCCTGCTGGTGCTTCTGTTGCTGTGTTGGCCTGGGGTTCTCTTGACACGGCTCTTTCTGCACCCGATGCTGCTGCTGAGGCGGCTGATGCTGCTGCGTCTGATGATACTGCCATTGATGCTACCAGGTCTGCTGCATCTTCTGCTGTTGGTTCTGACACTGCACCTGCTGCTGTTCCTATCGCTGCCTCTGCTGCCAGTGCTGCTGTTTCAGCCATCTTGACCACAGTTTGGGCCTCTTGGATTGATGCCTTCTCCTCAGCTGTCGGCCCTGGAATGGCTGATAACACGTTGTCTAATTTTCCCCATGCGTCTTCTGTTTCCATAGCAACTTTTTTGGCAGCTTTTGCAGCTGCTTTCAACTCTTTTTGGTCTGCATTATCAGATGCTGCTTCTGCTGCAGTTTCTGCTGCTGTTTTTGCTGCTTTTGCTAATTGTGAAGCTGATGCTGCTACTTCTGCTGCTTGCTTTGCTGCTGATTCTGGTCTTGTTTCTATTGCGGCTTGTATTGCTGCTTGTGATGCTGCCTCTGCTGCCTCTGCTGCTTTTCTTGCTTCATTTACAGCAAATTCTTTTGGTACTGACCCCTCTTGCAATAATGCAGCAGCTATTTGTGCTGATCTGGCAGCTTTTGCAGCAATTTTTGCTTCTTCCGTTGCTCCAGCAGAATTTGCAGCTGCTGCAGCTGCGGCGGCTACTGCTGCAGTTGCTGATGTCATTCCAGCTACAGCTGTTTCCTGTGCTTTGGCTCTTACAGCTTCTAATGCAGCCCCTCCTGTTGCAGTTTCAGCTTGTGTTGTCTCAAAGGTAATTGGTCTTGCTGTCGCATTTCCTGCTGATTCTGTATAAGCTATTGACAATAAAGCTGCTGCTGCTCCAGCTGCAGCCTCTGCGGATCTTGCTGCAGCCTTTGCTGTTGACATCATTACTTTTGTGTTGTTTGTTGATGCAATGTTTGCTGATGCTTCTGCTGTAATTGCTGTCGCTTCTGCCATATCTGCCACTGTTTGTGCTATGACAACTGCTGCTTGTGTTTCCTCTGTCATTTCTTTTGCTATTTCATCTGTAACTGCTGACAACGCTTCTTTTGCTCCTTCTGCTTCTCTTGCAACCCTTCTTACAGCCTGTGCAGTTGCTGTAATTGCTCCTGGTGTGACTTTATGTGAAGCCATGGTAGCGGCTCTTGCTGCTCCTCTTGCTGCCTTTGCTGCTTTTGAAGATGCTTCTGCTATTTGTTCTGCTACATCTGCTGTAGATGCTGGTGCATTTTGTAGTGCTTGTAATGCCTCTAGTGCAACTTCTTCTGCTGCATCTGCTGCATCTGTGGCAGCTTTTGCTGCTAATGTTACTGTTGTATCTCCTGCAGCCAATAATGCAGAAGCTTTGGCTGCTACTTCTGCAGCTTCTACTGCATTTTTCATTGCTTCAGACACATGTACTCCGGCGGCTGCTGCTGTTGAAGCTGCTACTGCTGTTGCTGCTGCTGCTGCTGCAGTGGATGTAGTCACAAGCGCAGCTTGTTCTTCTGTGACTGGTGGTGATATTGTTGGCACTTGATTAGTTGGCAGCAATGTCAAAGGAATGATGTTTGTATTTGGTAGTGCATTTTTTGCTGCTGTTGCTGCTGCTTCTGCAGCTTTTCCTGCTGCTTCTGCTGCTGTTTTCATGATTTCTGCAATTTCATCCGTTGTCTCCATTCCAGTTGCTGCTGATACTGTTTGTGCTGCTGCCTCTGATATTTCTGCCACTGCTTTTGCTGCTGACATTGACACGAGCCTTGTTGCTGCTTCTGGATCACTGGCAGAGGATATTTTAGTTTCTAAGATTTCTGCTGCATTACTTGAAGTGTCGGCCACTGATTCTGCTGCTTCTGCAACCTCAATGATTGCTGTCGGTTTACCCAAGGCTGCCATCTCTGCTGCTGCTGCTGCTTTTTCAGCTGCCTCTGCTGCCATTAATGCTGCACCTGGTAGTCCTGCAATTGCTGCTGCTCTAGATTCAGGTGCTGTGTTTGCTTCTTGTACTGCTGCTTCAGCTGCTGCTCGGGCAGCTTTAGCAGCTTTTGTTGCAGCTTTTGCTGCCACTGTTGCTGGTTCTTCTCCTGCAGCCACTAATACAGCAGCTCTGGCTGCTTCCTTTGCAGCTATTATAGCCTTTTCTGCATCTGGAGATGTTGTTGCTCCAGCAGCTACTGAAGTTGCGGCTGCTGCGGCTGCTGCTGTGGACGCTGCTGCAGCTGATGCAGAAGCTGCTGCTGCTGTCAGTGTAGCTGCTGCTCTTGGAGCCAATGTTTTGGGAAATGCAGCTTTTGAGGCTTCAGTCGCGACCTTTGCTGCAATCACTGCAGCCTTTACTGCGTTGTTTGTGGATAGAGCTTCCTTCTCATCTACTTGTGTATCTGCTTCTTCAGCTGTTGTATTTGCAGCAGCTTTTGTGGCCTCTGCTGCCTCGTTAGCTTTAGTTGCTGCCTCTGCAGTCAATTCTGTGACTGTTTCTGCTGCTTTGATAGATTCTTTCAGTTCTTCTGGAATGTTTGTTGCAGCTGCAAGGAAAGCTTGTATTTCTTCTAGAGCTTTGGCTGCATCTTTTGTGGCATGTGCTGTGTCCACTGCAGCTTCCTCTGCAGCTTCTTCTGTTGTTGCTTGTGCAGCATTGACTACGGCTTCTTCTACTTTGTCTGCTGCAAGTGTTGCATTTGTTAATAGCTCTGCCAGTGAGTGTGCAAGATCTGATGTAGATGCTGGTGCAGTTTCAGCTGCTTGTTGTGCTGCTACTGCTGCTGCTTTGGCGGCATCTACAGCTTTTTGGGCAATTTTTGCTGCTTGAGTTGGTGTCAGAGTTCCATTTTGGACGGCTACGGAAGCCAATGCTGCTTCCTCTGCAGCTTCTGAGGCGGCCTCTGCGGCAGCTAATGCTGCTTCGGCTGTGGGTCCAGTGGTGGCTGCTGCTACTGTTGCGGCTGTTGCTGCTGAAGTTGCTGCAATTGCTGCTGCTGTGGCTGTTCCTACTGCTGCTGCTCTTGCTGAAGTTTCTGCAGGTGATGGTCCTGTGGGGTTTGCCTCGGTGGCTGCTGCATTTGTTGGGGCTCCTGTAGGTGACGGTCCTGTGGGGTTTGCCTCGGTGGCTGCTGCATTTGTTGGGGCTCCTGTAGCCGGGATGTCTGTTGTGGCAGCTATGGTGGACGTTGGAGCCATAGTAGTGTATCCAGGACACTTGGCTTGCAGGAGTCCCTCCGCTTGCTGGCTGTAAAATACTGTTGGTACGAAAGTGTTTGGTCAGAATTCATTCATATATGTCTCCATGATTTGTTCTCATTGTATAAATATAACTTTTAATACTAACCAGCAACAATGAGGGTGACTATAACAGTCTTGACGATCATCCTGACTTCTTTTTGATCTCCTACACGTACTCCGAAAAGATGTCTGATGATGTTCTATAAAATGTGAAAAAGAGGTGGTTATGAAAACAAATTAGAGATTTAACAAGCTTCCATTTCTCAGGGGGGTAACTTGTAGTTTATATTTCAAATGAAAAAACATGTGAAACCCAGAGGGGTTCCTTATTCAGTCCCTCTATGAAGAGGTCTAATTCATTCACTGAAATAATAAAATCCAAATCTGTTTATTGGTAACGGTGAGTATTGTATATTTTTGTATTTTGGATAAGCGTTTTTATATATTTACGGATGGTAGGCATCTACAGGCTTGCTCCAACAGTATTTCGTTGTAGTTGTAAAGTGACAATAAAGATATCTTATCTTCTAGGAAACACTAAAGGTGTATTTGCATGTCTGAGGGTGTTGGACTTGGAGCTGCACTTGAACAGAACACAGATTATGACAACTACAAATAGATGGGCATATTCTGACTTTAAGTGGAAATGTCAACTCTTGTGAAATGAGTGCTATAATATTCTAATAGATTAGAACACACAGTGACTGACATTCGGGGACCACAGCTGAATGAAGTCCTTCTGATCCGAGCTGTACAAGAAGCCTTTAGAGCCGGCCGGGCCTACAAGTTCCCATGCAGGGACGAGATATCCAATTAAATGTTTCAAGTGTTAACAAGATGCAAGAAATGCCCCCAAATCAAAATTAAAAAAAAAAAAAAGAAGCTGAGAGGACAAACTGATGACCAGTCAAAGATCAAACAAACGGAAAAAAAGGATGGCGGCACATCCAAACAGCAAGCAGCAAAAAACGTGTGCACACTTAATACCTGTGAAAACATCTTTGTTCTCTGATCACTTCACAAAACAGAGAATCCCTGCATAGCAGCCCAGTGGCATGGTAACAAACATTGAGGCTCTGATTTCTGTGTTTCGCTGCTTATTATTATTATTATTATTCACAATGAGTCCACTAGATTCAAAAAAGGTGGATTAAATCCTGAAGAGTATAAGCAAACAGCCTTCATCCATCGTTAAAAGAGACGGGATGGCTTTTCTTGTGTAACAACAGCGTACAGAGAAATGTGAAGTCACAATACCAAAGTAAAAATAAAAAACATCAAATTGAAGCTATGCACTCAATTAAAAAAAAAGTCTATCAAAGAAAAAAAAGTGCAAAACAACATTTCAAAATTCTTTACCTGAAAGATTTAGTTTTTATGGATAAAGAAAAGAACAAATGTAGTTTGCACTGCACAGAAACCAAAGCTAAAATAATCCCTGCATTGATTTAAAAAAACAACGAGTTTCAAAGTCTGAATAAAAACAATCAGACAAAGTTGAAAGCTTCAGAAGTGAAGAAAGACTCATACCTGGATGATGAAGTGAAGTCTGTGTGCTGTCTGTTCTCTGTCTCCTTTACCTCTTCTCCTCGACTGTTTCTCTGATCTGTGTCTCTCAGCCTGGCGAGCCCTCCTTCATATATATTTCAATTACGTCAAATAATAAAATGACAGGCCTGCTCTCCCACACCCAGTAAGGTGTGTTCCCTCTCTGTAAATGGAAACTGATTGGAGCCTGAGTCTTGTTAGGTCACACAGGCTATTGTGCCAATTTTTTTTAATATTTGGACGGATAATTAGGCGTGTATTGTTCCTTTACGTCGGTGGCACTTAGTGTCTGAACCTCTAGGCGTCACTATGGGTATTTACATATTTGTCAAATGATTGGTACAAACCTATTCTGCTTAACACAAAACAGGTAACAACAGCACACACCACACCCGTCCCAAAGACCAAAAGGTTTCATCCACACCTCAGTTACAAGGTGTGGTTAACCCAACAACAAGAACTGACCATTATAACTCTCAAAAAGGATTTACACCAACCGTCCATTTCTACGCATTCTTTTATCTACATCAATCAATTCAATCAATTTTTATTTGTCTAGCGTCAACTCATAACAAGTGTTATCTCGAGACGCTTTACGAAAAGCAGGTAAAAGACCTTACTCTTTGTTTTTTAACATTACAAAAGAGCAGGTAAAAAGACCATACTCATTGTTATGTTACAAAAAGCAGGTAAAAACAATTACTCATTGTTGTTATTACAAAGACCCGGCCTATCCATCATGAGCACTTTAGCAAAGCAGCAAAAAGTTACAGTGGTGAGAAAAAACTGCCTTATTAAAAGCCGGATCGGCCGGATCCCCGGCTCATGACAAAACAGCCTTCACAGGCCTAGACTGCGGATAGGGGGAGAGATGGGATAAAATGCAGGAAGAGTAATAGGGAGCAAGGGGGTGGGAGTGGGCACCCTGACAAAATGTGTTAATGCCTAAAGGTCAAAAAGCTGCAGAACCACTTGATGTATGAAGATCAACTTTATTAACAAACTAGACTGACGCCTTTTGACAGCCACAACCCTGATGAAGGCCACAAGCCGAGACACGTCTGTGTAATTTGTTAATAAAGTTGATCTTCATACTACGAGTGTTGCTGGAGCTTTTTGACCTCTTAAAGCCTCTCACTCTTCATGCACCTTGATAGCCTACTCGGTGAAATTGTTCCAGAAGATCCTGTTCTGGCACTTCTTCCCTTTCCATTATCCACATATTTTTATCCCCTGGTTGGCAAGTTCTGGCTTAAGCGTCTGTTAAAAGGCCAATTTTCTACATTTTTGAAAAGTTTGAAACAAAAAACAGGGTTTTTGTTTTGGTACAAAAATAACAAGAATTGTGACATCAGGAATGGTGTAGGTTAAAGATGAGTCAACATTTACTTCTCTCTGAAAGTATTTCAAAACAGCACATCTAAATCTTTAAATATCTGTTATATCTGTTAAATATTTAAATATTTGGGCAGAGTCTGACTTTGTTTGTCTGAAATCATTTGTGTTTTTGTTTGGGTTACTGATGGTGAGCGAGCTCTTTGGATTTACTTTTTATTTTCCACGTTCAGGACCTCGACTTGCACGGTGGTGCAGTGGTTAGCGCTGTTAACTCACAGTGAGAAAGTACCTGGTTTGAATCCCCGTCTGACAGGAGCCTCTCTGTGTAGGGTCTGCATGTTGTCCCTGTGCATGTCTGGGTTATTTCCGAGTACTCCGGCTTCCTCCCACAGTCCAAAGAAACGCTCGTTAGGTTAACTGGGGACTGAGTGTGAGTGTGGCTGGTTGTCTGTCTCTATATGCTGAGGTGTAAAGAAACGAATTACATTTACTCGCGTTACTGTAATTGAGTAGTTTTTTGGTGTACTTACTACTTTTTAAGTCGTTTTTAAAATCTGTACTTTTACTTTTACTTAAATAGGTTTTCTGTATTGTAATTAGCTACATTTTAAATCACATCCGTTACTGAGTAAAAAAAAAAGCCTGCTATGAATGATTTTCCCTCAGCGCACCGGAGCGACGAGAGACAGAGAGACAGAGACCCTATTCTTCACTTCTGCACTTCAGCTAGTGCAGCACGGATAAACACCTTCACTACAGCGGGTCTACCTGCTGAAGGTGTTTATAAACTAATGTCTCATTGTCTTAAGTCCAGATGATTAAAATAAGTTGGCTGTGGTTCTTACTCTTGGACAAAGAAATGGCTGAGGATGCTTTTTCTCACTGCAGCGTTCGCGACTACAATCGCCGCTGCAGCTCCGCGAAAGCTCTGAGCGATAAACACATTTAGTTCCAACAATAAAAGTCCCTAATTGTCATCTCTGTGATGTGCTTTTATTTTGAAGCAGACGTATAAGGAAGTTGGATGTTATAAGCTGCTGCAACTTAACACATCTCAGATGTGTGAAAATAAATACTTCAAACCAAACAGATTCAGTTAGAAGCTTCAGTAGCTAATAGGTAAACAAACAGTGACTAAGACATGTAATATAAGCTCATAAAGGCTCATTTTAAAACAGTAAATGGATTATCTTTCATCTCAGGTTTAGTTGCAGCTAAGTCAGCCTTTGAGGCTGTCTTGGAGACTAACCAGCCTCAGAATAATGAAACTAAAAACACTAAAATACTCTTTACACTGTTTATGACTGAGACAAAGATCCTTTTAGTATTTTCTTAAATAGTTTAAAGGCTTAATATCCGAATATATTTTTCACACTTAAATAGAAATCAAGTATATCCTCTGAAAATAACTCTGTGAGTCATGACTGTCTACAATAGGTGTAACACCCGAGTCCCACTGTCTGTGATGTTTTCAGAGTCCTATCTTCAGTTTGTTTACATCGCCAGGACGGCGGCTGACTCCTCCCCTTGCGTATAAAAGTTGTTTAATTGAGGGACTAGAGAAAAGAAGAATAACATACTGTACTCACTGCTTAACTGCGTTTCTAGATCATGCTCATTTTGGGTAAATTTTCATGCAGTGTGAAGATACGAGCATAATAAAGATCGCTAGCATTAGCATGCTAACACAACAATGCAGCGCGAGTTGTTTTGGTTTCATGCTGGTGCTCAAGGGCGACATCTACTGGATGAAAAAATCGCATATAAAGCCTATAAACATTTCAGTTCATAAAACAGCTGATTACTTGAACATATAATCCTTGATTATTTATTCATCATTATGTATATTTTGTTTTTGTCAATGGGGTAGAAAAGAAAATGTTTATCTGAAAAGATAAATCTTTGTAAAGATTGGCCTTTAATTAAAAAAACTTTGAGATTAATATCCTCTCGTCCTTTTTTCACGACACACGAGAGATGCATTGTTAAAAAAAAAGTAACTTTCACTTAAAGTACATTTTAAACAAGTTACTTTTTACTTTTACTTTGAGTACATTTTTAAACTGGTACTTTTATTTGTACTTAAGTAAAATTTTATCAAAGTAACAATACTTTTACTTGAGTAGAATATATTAGTACTCTTTACACCTCTGTCTATATGTCAGCCCCCCACGACCCCAAACGGGAAAAGCAGTATAGATAATGGATGGATGGGACTTCGACTTCACCCACAGGCTTTCAATGCTCTGACCCATCTGACCGTCCGTCCAAAGCAGAATCATCCCCATCACTTTCTTAAATCTGCAGCTCTACTCTCTGAGAAACAATCCTCCTGCAGGGACGGTCTTTTTTAAAATTTGTATTTATTTGAATAGAGACAGGATACATGCAAATGTAACCGAGCAGGTGCTAAACTGATCACCGCAACACGTTCCAGGTAAAACTCATTAAGAGATATATGCAAATTTTGTGCACTGGGTTTTGTTGCTGCTCTGATACTGCATGTGAGATTCCACAGATGGTTAACAACCACAACCAATGAATGCATACCAAAGGGCATCTGACAGGAACATATTTTATTTCTAGTCCACACTGGTTCAGAGCAGTAGTCTAGAAACAAACGGGCTCAAAAGGACGCAGACGGATGAATGAAAAGACACAAGACCCCGACAACACTGAATGAGCAATAAGGGGGGAAGATTCTGAATGTCCACATGTACAGAAGTGAAACCTGTCGGGACGCAGGTTGTAAAAAAAAAAGGATTCTTAATCTCTAACGATAAGCGATTGAGTTTGTGTTAAAAAAATATTCTTTTTGATTCTGTTTATTTATGAAAGCCTTAAATGCACCAATACTCTTTATGTAACTCCATTTACCCGTGATAACAGGAGTACGTTTAGGAGGTGTGTTTTTGAGATCTCATCTCTAACTAGACTCTTCACCTCTATCGCCCCCTGGTGGTGGAACGAAATACCAAACTCCATTCCAATCTGCAGAGTCCCTTTGCACCTTTAAGAAAAAGCTAAAGACCCAGCTCTTTATGAACACCTACGACCTTAATGATGATGCTGATGATGATGATGATATTTAGGCTGGTTTTGATGGTGATTAGAACTCTCAAGAACAGCTGACGATGTTGCGCTCTGCCTCTGGTCACTTCCTGTCAGCAGCTGTGCTCTGCCTCTGGTCACTTCCTGTCAGCACCTGTGCTCTGCCTCTGGTCACTTCCTGTCTGCCCCTGTGTGTCCAATCAGACTTAAAGCTCTTCGTTTGCGCTTCCTGTTGTTGTTTCCTCCTCTCTAGATCCTTGCTTGTGTTGTTCTTACTCTCTGATGTTCGTCTCTTTGGATAAAATCATCTGATTGAATGATCTGGAGAATTGTTGTAATATTCATCTTGTTACTTTGGGACGCTGGTTGTCCTGTGATAATGAGCTGAAAACCAAAATTTTTATCCAGAGATCTTGAAGAAAGATCTCGAGAAAACAACTCAAATGGTCAAATAAAATATACTGATGAGTGGCCGCTTGGGGCTTACATACTTTTGTAAAGGGGCGCTGGTGGCGAAGTGGTTAGTGCATGCGCCCGATGTATGGAGGACTTGCTCCTCGAGCTCACTGACTGTTTAAGTAAAAACACTTGACCTATTTGATGACTGCTGATGACTGAATTTTATTAAATATACCAATTTTCTTATTACATTCAAACTTAGACATGTTTAAGTCCTTTGTCTCAAAATATATGGAGCAGAAAGGAAAACTGAGATCCTATTTTTGGATGCAGGTCCCTTCAGGGCTTCCGTACATGCACATGTCTTCATCCTTTTTTTGTTTATTCTGATAAGCCCCGACACCAAACAGACACCAAAGGTATGATTATCTGCCATTGATGACTGATGTATTGCTGACATTTTTTGTCGCATTAACACGCAGTTCGTTTTGTTGTTGTTTGTTCTCCTTCTGTACTTGTAAAGAACATTTTAATACACATTGTCTACATGTGCAGAGCCACTCCTGCTCTGACTGATCATAAACACAAGTGTTTGTCCACGTTCAATGGGAGCCCATATTGTTATATAATTGATCATGATTACACATTTGACATTGTTGAATGTTGTAGCGCCATGCCTTACATGCAACGAGGCATGACACTCCTTTTCTAAGAACAGGAGCATCTCAAACTCTTCAACATTTAAAGGAGCAATATGTAACTCTGACTCCTAGTGTTTAAAATGGGTTCTGCAGTCCAACCTCAAAACATTGTAGAGAGCTGTCTCCCCCCACCCCCTCCTCTCTAGAGTCGAAACTCACGCAGGTTGCTATGTGGTGGACACTGAAGCTTCATTGTTTAGCCAGCTCTTCATCAGTCTGTAAACCTTTCTGTGTTCTAACCTCTCTCCATTTTTCAAAAGTATCTCCAATATTGATCCTAGTTTGAGCACGTTTCTGCTCGTGGAGCTTATTAGAAACATGCAGAGGCTTTTTAGGTCGGGTACAATCACTTCTATCTGAACCACTTCTCTTGCCCGCTTCCATTGCTGCAACGCCTGTTGGTTTGACCTGATAACTGCTGTCATATTTGACAAACAGCGGGGCGTCCAAAACAGCCATATGGGGGTGCCTTAGGGCACGGTCACACTGGCCATCTGTACCGTGCTGTACTCAAGCACGATTGCCCCCCCGCTGCGCCATTCCCATGCTGGCCGGCACAGCTCGCGGTCAGACTGGCTAGGACTAACTGTGCCTAAAAGCACGATTACCTTTTGTACATAACGTCGTAATACAACACATGCATGCTTTATGTTATTATGAAGCGTGTTTACAAACAGACGGACGAGAGAGAGAGAGAGAGAGAGAGAAAGAGATGCGCAGTCGAGTCCACGTCTGCACATCAGAGAAAAACACAGAGAGCATAACAGCTACTTTACTGACTTTGCAGCTTATTTTAAGCCATTTTAATCAGACAAGGCAATAAATAAATAAAAAAATAAAATAGATGCGCGGCCGCCCGCATATCGGAGAACAACACATAGAACATGACAGCTACATTGTGGCTTATATTGTGTCATTTTAGTCAGATACAGCCATGAAACTCTGGATTTCTCCATAATGAAGGCTGTCAGCATTGTGTACCTGCGTGCTTGTGCTCGTGCATGAAGTGTACCATGCTGAAGCACACCACTCCGAAGTGTGCCAAAGCCAAGGAAGTGTACCGTGCCTGAGCTTGATACGGAGCGGTCACACTGGCCAAACGAACTGGACTTTAGTGTTGAAGCGTGCTTGGGCACGGTACGGATGGCCAGTGTGATCGCGCCCTTAAAACCGCCTACCTTCTCTGGTCCAAACAAATCCAGAGCATTCAGGACCAGAATCTAAAGTTAGAAGGAGGACATACTGACTGCTGCATTGTTGTCAGAGAAGCCAGCACTTCAACATAGCATGTTTCCTTAATGTCTGATCATATAGTGAGGTCACTTTATCATTTCACTCACTACACATCTTACTGCCTGATCCTTTAATATTAATTTTGACAACACAAAGCAATGCCAGGGTTGGTGGTCAAGCCTGCGACCAGTGAGACGAGTACTGGAGCCTCTTTTGGCTGCCTGCTCTATCAACTGAGTCAAACTGGCGCTCCAACTGGTAGCTCTTTGAACTCATTACAAGGATTTTAATCCTTATTTTTGGCCTTTAATATTCTAAAGGTGAGTCCAAGCTAGGGGGGCATATAGAGCCCATAAAAGGACATCCACTAAACAGTCTGGCTTACCCATTAGGAGTCTCTATGGAGATGGAAAGAAGGTCCCAGTGGGTATCCTAATTTCACCGTGTGAAATCATTTTAGGTCACACTTGGTCTTGTTGTCCTAGCCCTACTTGTTTGTGGATACTTCAAATGGTTACAAATAGTTTACTTTAGCATGATTAACTTCTGGCATTTTACATATACCCTGTGGTACCAGAGAATACCAGTTGAATACATCGTTGTATCATCTGCATAAAGAGTCATTTTAGAATTGTACGAGGATTGTGGAGGAGGTGGATGGCGCTGTGAGTATCGCGAGACGTAGCATCGAGGTGAGATCCAACACGGCGACGCGCAAACAGAACATGGATTCAGCTACCGACACTCCACAACAAGACCCCTCAAACCCAAACAAACGGAAAAAAACTTTATCCACGGACACCAGTGATCGCCAAACAACCGACATTGAGGTCAGTGTACTCCAATCAATCAATAACAAACTGGATTTACTGGTTACATTACATGATGAAATAAAAGAGCTCCGCGCCAGCCTGGAATATGCATACAACCACATTGAAAAACTTGAACAGTCAAATAACTCACTTCAAACTTCCGTCAGCTCACTTACCGAAAAAATTAACTCCGAAAGACAACAAAATCATGAAAGAAACTATCCTGGACATTCAAACTAGAAGCATGCATGACAACCTGATCTTCTCCGGCATTCCCGAACACCCGAACGACAACCCCAAAAACCTGCTGAAAGACTTCATGGAAAAACAACTCAAATTCCCACCCGCTACCGTTGACCAGATCACCTTCCACCGTGTCCACCATCTCGGATCTCATTCCAATAAAGCACCCCGACCCATCATCGCAAAACTGGAACATTTCAAGCACAAAATAATCATCAAAAGCAAGGGAAGGGAACTTGAGGGCACACACTATGGACTAAATGACCAATTCCCACGTGAAATAATTGAACGGCGAAAAATCCTCTACCCCATCCTCAAACAACAGAGACTAAATAATAAACATGTCAGCTTGGTTGTTGACAAACTCTATATAGAAGGACAGCTCTACCGCGACTCCAAAACTACCCCATGGCTCTTATAACTCATATCCCACCTGAATTGCAGTGACTAAATGAATCTTTGGCTACATCTTTAACCTCTCCTACCTCGCTATTGTCTCTCCAAAAACTGTGATCTTCTAGAATGATTGTCTATATGTGTATTGTTTTTGTTATTTTATTTACTCCTTCCCTCTCCCTTATATGTCAGCAGAACACACACACACACACACACACACACACCCTCTCCCTATCTCTCTCTCTCTCTCTCTCTCTCTCTCTCACACACACACACACACACACCCTCTCCCTATCTCTCTCTCTCTCTCACACACACACACACACACACACACACACACACACACACACCCTCTCCCTATCCACACCCTCTCCCTATCTCTCTCTCTCTCTCTCTCACACACACACACACACACACACACACACACACACGCACACACACACACACCCTCTCCCTATCTCTCTCTCTCACACACACTTAAATTCCTAAGCTGGAACATCTGTGGGATTGGCTCCCAAACTAAAAGGATTAAAGTATTCAATTGTCTAAATAAATTAAAACCAGATATATGCCTTCTACAAGAAACTCATCTGACCAAATCTAACAACCTCTGCTTAAATTCAATTGAGTTCTGTCAGATATGTTCTGCTTCTTATAATTCAAGACAAAGAGGTGTATCCATACTGATCCACAAGAAAATATCACTAACTAATTCCTCCACCATCATTGACCCAGAAGGAAGATACATCATCTTAAACACGTCCATTAACAATACTAATTTTACTATTGCAAATATTTATGGACCCAACACAGATGAACCCTCTTTCTTTCACAGATTCTTTACATCATTATATAACTTCACAAACTCAAAAATAGTAATCGGAGGTGACTTTAATACAGTCCTCAACCCCACAATAGACCGCTCAGGAACTGGAAGCAGAAAATGGAAATCCACAGAAACAATCATACAGTACATGGAAGAGCTTGGACTTGGCGACAGTTGGCGACTTAACCTAAGAATTCACATATTTCTCACCACTCCATCACTCTTTCTCCCGTATAGATTTTTTTCTCATAAGTAAATCAGTCATACAGGACATAACAGATACCTCAATCCATCCGATTATAATAAGTGACCACGCTCCAATCTCCTTACATCTAAACAGCAAGCAACTCCATAAACAACCAACCAGGTGGCAATTCAATCTCTCACTACTAAAAGATCCAAACTTTGACACAGCTATAAAGGAAGAGTGGGCATCCTTCATGGACATTAACGACACTCAAAATTACTCAATAAACTGGACCAAATCGACACTGCTTCCAATCTCTGTAAAGAGGTGGAACCCGGCAGCCCTACCACTACCCATTCCCTCCACCACTGAAACTATAAGATACCTAGGCATCAATATCTCCCCCAAATTGTCAGAACTTATACCATTGAATTTCAACCCACTTATCAGAATTATAGAAGACGACACGACCAGATGGATGAATCTACCGGTATCACTCATAGGAAGAATAGCAATCACAAAAATGACCATACTTCCCAAAATAAATGACCTTTTCTCTATGATCCCAGCATGTCCACCCCCCACATGGTTCAGTTCCTTAAACTCAACAATAACTAAATTTTACTGGAAAAAACGAAAAACCTAGAATAAAATTAACCACACTTCAAACACCAAAAAATACCGGAGGACTAGATGCACCAAACTTTTATAACTACTTCCTGGCAAACCAGTTACAAATCATAACAAAATGGATACACCCCACTGAACAATCCCACCCATGGCTAGACATAGAACAGGAACAATGCAAAAACATACCCATATCAACCCTACCATTTATCAGCACTTCAATTAAACGTCATAACTCCTACAAAAATCCTCTCATTGCTACAGCCCTAACAGCATGGTGGAAAGCCCACAAAATAATGAACACAACACCCACACCCTGTAAGAACACACCAATATGGAACAACCCAGACTTTCTTCAAAACAAAACACCACTGAATCTCACCACCTGGAAGGACAAAGGCATGACCCAGCTTCAACACATAATTCAAAACAAAACCTTCATCCCCTTCAATGAAATAACTCAAAAGTACAATAAATCTCACTTCCAATATCTCCAAATCCAATCTATCATAACACATAAATTCAACCTCAAACAAGACTACATCGAAAATTCAACACTAGCAGACACAATACTAAAACTCTCAACACCCGCTAAAACTCTATCTAAACTATACAAACTCGTAAACATTGACCATACAATATCTCTCCCCACAACAAAATGGTAAACAGATCTATCAACAACAATAGACCATGACACCTGGAATATAATCTGCAACAATACCTTCTCAATGACAAAGAAAAAACATCAAATGGGACTTTCTGATACAAATAACTGCTCAGTATGCCCCCCTAACACCCTGGATGACTACATGCATGCAATCTGGCACTGCCCACCTATACAGCAATTCTGGAAACAAATCACAACGAAACTCTCTTCAATACTGAACTGCCGGGTTCCACTCTCCCCTTCACTATGCATCCTAGGAAACACTCTTTCAATCACACTTCCCAACAACCAAAAAAACACAATACTCATTGGGCTCACTGTCGCCAAGAAAGCAATCCTCCTCAACTGGAAAAGCAGAAAAAAACTAAACACCTCAGTATGGATAGACCTCTTTGTTGAACATATCACCATGTAAAAACTTACATCATCCATCCACAATAAAACACACCAATTTCTGACAACTTGGGACCCAATCCTCACCTCACTACTTCCCGAACAACATAGTCCTAACCCCTGATATTCACTACCACAAATATAGACTCATACAAATACATACACACACACACACATAAAGACACACACACTTACACAAATACACACACATAAATACACATACACACACATAAAGACACATACACAAAGACACACAACCTTTTTTTTTCTCTTTTGTTTCCTTTCGGTATAACTATCACAATTTATTTATGAATTTATTTTCCTCTTACCATCAAATTTAATCTTTTCTTATTACTATTATTATTATTATTGTTGTCTTTAGCCACCATTTTATTATGACCTATTTGTTGATTTATTTTCTCTCCCCCCTTATATTCATATCATATTCATCATCAAAAATTGTCATCACAGCCACTTTAATTTTTCATGCATTTCTTTTTGTTTATTTGTTTCTTTTCTCTTTCTCCAATCCGGATGATTGTCCGTTTTTCTCTGGTTGCCTTGTTTTGGTCATGTGTTTTCTGTTTCTCTTGTAACTATAATAAAAAGTAAAAAAAAATTAAAAAAATTGTACGTTTCCCAGATAATATCCTTTATGGAGACTGACTTCACATCATGTCGTTTTTACATGTGCTCAGATGAAAGATACATCCTACAAAGGTTCCGGGATGCACGATCAAAACCAATGTTTCCTTGGTTCAGTGGGAGTTTCAGGTCTCACAACATCATACACCCACGCCCAGGTGTCCCAGCCGGGGTTAATCAAGCCATGACTTGCGTCCTAGGGGTAACACTCCATTGATCACCCATCTGTACCACAGTCACCCTAAGGCTTTCTCTGTTGCTGTCCTGATGGCTTTCCTCCTGAGGAGCTCTCTAATGCCCAGCCTTTGCAATCTTCTTCAGCAGGATAGTAGTGTGCTCATCCCCCTTGTTCAGGAAATCCTCTGCAAGTCCAAGAATATGAAGATATCCTTTATGAATCCCACGAGGGGAAATTACATTTTAGACTCTATTGTTGAACATGCCTCACACACAAAGGCTGAAATACAGACACATGCACAAACAGGAGCCTATAGACGTGCACATGATGGAGTGCCTGAGCAGTTAGGGGGTCTGTGTCTTGCTCAAGTGACCCTCGGGAGGGCTCAGGTAGCAAACTGGCACCTCTCCAGCTACTAGACCAATCTCCATACTTGGCCCGGAACCAGCAACCGTCCAGTTCCCAAACCAAGTCCCTACAGAATGAACTACTGCCTCCACCCCATGTTTCCTTCAAAAGACTCCTCAATGCGGTTTTGTTACTGGGATGTGAGCCTAAAGCTAGAGTTGCTTGCAGAGGTCGAACGATAGCTGACAGTCCTGTGAGGTGGAAAGTAAGCCTGCTGCCGCTCTGATTGTGTTGGGGCTGCCCTGAAGAACATCAGCTTCATTTGGGAGGCAGTAGGGCCTTTTGTTTGTACTGGAGATTCTCTCTGCAACTGCCTTCAGTCGCCAACCGTAGTGGTCATCCTCAAGGGCCCTGAAGCAGCTGCTCCGGATGTGCTCAAGTGTCACTTTACCAAAGCAGAGAGGGATAAAGGTGTGTCAGACTGGCCCCACAGCAACAGGTTTGCTGGGTGAGGTAGGATGTCACAAAGGGCTTGGATTAGGAATTTTATACACTGGGGCTCAGCTCGCGAGATGTACCAAGGTGATAGAGTTCCGTGGAACTCTATCACCTTATCCAAGCCCCAAGTTGCTTAATTCTTGCTATCCTGCTCGTTCTTAATCATACTTCCTTTAGCTCTATGAGATTGTTTATTATGGAACCAATTAAAGCCAACTCATACAGAACAATGGGTGACAGCTTGATTATATGGTCTTGAATATGTTGATTAAGAGTGCTGCACGTGTTTGTCCTTTCCAAATAGTACAGAGGCTTTGTGAAAGATCAATGTGGTCTCCATGAAACAGCAGTTTGACAAGATGGCATCAAAAGATTTCATGGACTACAATCCTCTAGGTCGGGATTTGACTCCCATGTGAAACAAAAAGCCAATTTTTATAGTTTAAAAATTGGTACATGGTACATAAAGTACATGTAACCCAATGTGTAAAAAACAGGATGAACACAGCTCTCCAAACCACACTACATGGTGTCTTGATACTGACTCTTTAAGGTTCTTCACACAGACATTATGGGCACCTTAACAGAATCTGCATTGACCATCTGTATCAGGTGCCATAGTGGAGCCATGAGAGAGATGATTTGATGACTGGGAATGAAAATTTTCACTACAAAGCAGACTGTACAGGTGTACCTCAGAAATGTACACTGGGTGTAAACAGGGAGGGAGCTGAGTAACCTCCTCTGTGTTCATTGTTGCAAACAATAGTTACACAATAGCTACACAATGACTTGTAATTAAAGGAGGTTCTGTGTACATACCATTGGGTGAAATCATCCTTAAAGGGTGGTGTGCTAATGAAAACCTGCATCACAGCCTACATAATTACAAACATAATCCGTTATGGCCGTTATAAAGTTTTTAAAGGTGTGACAGGTTATTAATAACTTTAATGTCCTGTTGTCTGTCCCTGACGTCTTGCTTTGTAAAGGACTGCTGCCACAGGAAACTTACACTCAGCTCTGAAAATAACAATCCCAAAACAATGGTAACATGTCAGTTTAATTTCTTCTCATCAATGAGCACCTTTTACATCTCAAGCTGCATGGTAGTGTCATATTTAAGTCATCTGCTTCTTACACTGATGTGCAATTTAGCCACGTTTGATTGTTGTGCCTTTACTCTAATGCTCAGCAATCATCAGATTAACCTACTTCATATCATCAGGTCAGAGGTTACTGATAAGAATAATTCACTTAGAGTAATCGCTGAGTAGCAGGCTGTTCTAAATTACTGTACACCATCAGTTTACAAATCTGACAAAACAGGCTCTACTGTGCAGCTCAGGTATAAATGACTCCATTGTTAACTCTTCAGGAGGCTTTCTTTTTAACTGAACACACAAAACAGGAAGACCATCCCATTTCAAAGCAGCGGTATTTGACAGAGTTGAGAAAGCACATCAATAAGATCCATCCATCCATCCCTCCCTCCCTCCACCCACCCATCCATCCATCCCTCCATCCATCTCTCCATCCATCCCTCCCTCCACCCAGCCATCCCTCCATCCATCTCTCCATCCATCCCTCCCTCCACCCATCCATCCCTCCATCCATCTCTCCATCCATCCCTTCATCCATCCATCCCTCCATCCATCCCTCCTTCCCTCCGACCATCCATCCATCCATCCCTCCATCCATCTCTTCATCCATCCCTTCATCCATCCATCCCTCCTTCCCTCCGACCATCCATCCATCCATCTATCCCTCCTTCCCTCCATCCATCTCTCCATCCATCCCTCCCTCCACCCATCCATCCCTCCATCCATCTCTCCATCCATCCCTCCATTCATCCATCCATCCATCCCTCCATCCATCCCTCCTTCCCTCCGACCATCCATCCATCCATCCTTCCCTCCATCCATCTATCCATCCTTCCCTCCCTCCCTCTGGAGTTTGCGTGTTCTCACCGTGCATGCATAGTCTCCTCCAGCTAATCCGGTGTCTGTAGGTGTGGATGTGAGTGTGAGTGGTTGTTAATCTCGACATGTCCGATTTGTGATTCTCTGGTGACCAGTCCCGGATGTACCCTGCGGGATAAGTGGTATAGCTCGTGGATAAAAGATTGATATGATTCATTACAGAGCTACAGTGCAGCATCAGTTGAGGTCTATGCAGACTACTTTGGTTCTACTTGGAAAATCGAAGCTTTCAGCAATAAGTTTGGTCAAGCTCAACTTTATTTAAAGAGCGCTTTATAAACAAACATGGGTTGTACCAAAGTGTGTTACAGAAAGCATTAAAATAACAATCAAAAGATTATCACATGACAGAACAGAATGTGTCAATCAATCAATCAATGTTTGTTTAGCGCTGATTCATAACAAGTGTTATCTCGAGACGCATTACAAAAGAGCATATGGGATATTATGCAGGAAGGATTTCTCCTTTGTATTCCTCGCGTTCCTGTTGTCCACACTTCCTCAATGCTAAGGTGGAGGTCGTAGCTGGCTGTGCATGAATGGGGACGGCGGTGGTTGTTGTGGAGAGGACACAATCCGATGTCGGGTGGTAGTAGTGCCAGATCACCTCGCTGAAGGTTGGGGGAGCTCAGTCTACTCGAGAGCCCGGCCTCTGCTGACTGGATGAGGCCTCCTGGGCGTCTAACACACTGACACAGAATACATGTGCATGCTCATACATATGTGTACATATATGATCAAACCCATAGTTTAGGGGAAGTTCCTCAATGAGCTCAATCAGCATGAAAATGCAGCAAATACGCACGCATGCTTAAATGAAGGCTTTCATATAACGAGGTAAGATGCCAATCAGGTAAGGAATAAACTACAAGAGAAGTCAAGAGAGTCAAAGTCTTCCAGTATTTCTTTAAAGCGGTGAAAAGAATCTGCTGATGTTGTATATCAAATAACGACAGGTTATTCCACAGTCTCAGTGCAGCTACAAAGACCCTCTCTTTGAAACAAGTGTTCAGTGTGATCGTTGGATGCTGCAAAGTCCTCAACCTGCTGATCTGAGGAGCCTGGCTGGACTGTACGGTGTGATGGCGCTCAAAGCGAGGCCATGAAGGGCTCTGATTTCATCATTTTTGTCAACATTCAGTTGAAAGTTAATCCCTGACATTCCTGAACGGTATTGAGGACTCTCTCTGGATGTCTGCTTTTTGTTTTAACTTGTCGTGTTATGTCACTCAGTTGAGGACGCCCTTGGCAACAAACGACAGAGACTGATTTATTGTTTTCATTGAACTGGTTTCATAAGACGAGCTCCAGCACGTTTCTGTGCTGCCGTCTACAACGTGCTCGGATATCTAATCAGACACCCTCATTGGTTCATTCTCAGGGACTGCTGGAGAATATCTAAATTATGACTTTGGATAAGGACTTTGGATTTTGAAATATGGGGTCACAGCTGCTTACTTTGTGTTGGAGAACACGATGGACTTCATAGAGGTTCCCAAAATGCCTCAAAACATTTTGAATCTGGACGATGATTCAGAAGGCCATCTGTTCTGATTTTTAAGGCATTACAAAAGTCAACCTAACTTTTTTATTTTCATAAGAAAAGATGCTCTGTTAGTGGTGGGTGTGGCGTCCTTATGCGTAAACAGATTCTCTAACGTGACAGTGACTGCCGTCCAAGATCATGCATGTGTTTGGATGTCCTTTATATTATATAAATATAAGTATTTATTATACTTTATAATTACAACCTATTATAAAAAAATGTGACTTGACCACAGAGGAATGTGGTCAGTCAGGTGCCACGGTCTGCCAGCCATCATCAGCAGCTCCGTTTGTTGGTTTGTTGTGATGAAAAGCATTTTAAATAAGTTGTCAATTAATGGAACGTAATAGAAATGAAGCGTGACAAAACAACACAATTAAGAACTCGTCACAGAGGTGGGGGCGACTTCCAATATTAACACCCGTCTCTGACGTAGTTAGTGGTTGTAAAATGTTTTATATTTAGATACAAAGATGAGGGACTGTGTAGTAACTTGCAAAATATTTTTCTTTTTTGGGCTTTTTGTGCCTTTAATGCAGAGAGAGGACAGTGGATAGAGTCGGAAACCAGGGAGAGAGAGCGGGGAATGACATGCGGAAAGAGGCCACGGGTGGAGGCGAACCTGGGCCTACCGCTCGAGACGAGAGTCTCAATACATGGGATGCGCGCCCTAACCATTGTGCCACCAGCGCGCCCCGCAAAATGTTTTTCTTAATATGAAATTGTTAAACATCACGGCCTAGGCTCAGGAACGCCTCCAGAAGTCGTCATCTGTGAACACAGGCGGACAGTTGACCACAGTCCGCCTGTGTTTTTCCAGTTGTTTCCATGTTAGTCTGCTCTGTTTGATGTCAGTCTCCAGGTCCCTGTGCCGGTGTCCTTGGACCTCTCCTTCTTGTGCCTTGGAGGGTCCTCCTCAGGGCCTGCTTGGTGATGCTGCAGTGCATTGAGGAAACTGTCTAGAACCCAGATCCTGAAACGCTGCCCCCCTCTCTGAGCCTGGACTGAGGGGGAGTGGAAACCTCTCCTGATCTGAAAAGTCTTAAAAGTTGACTTCTTGTTTGTAAATCCTGGATGCTGCGTTCTCTGGGTTAAAGAGAGACACATTGCAATCCATATACATCCTTATGTTGCTCTCCTCTATCAGTTTACACAGACAACGTTAAATAGACTCCCCTCTGATGCTGGTATGGTTACCCCCCCCCCCCCCCCCCCCCCGGGCTTTAATGATGACCTTAGAAGTACTCTCCTGCTGCTTGTGTAAATGTCTTTGAAGGAAACATGTTGCAGATTTGCATATTCTTTGACTTCGGAGGAATGTGTTATGGATAACGCTGGTATTTACAACCTGTGAGTTACACTGAAAACTTCCTCTGTGTTGCTTTAGCTGCACACAGGTGATTCTTTATAAAAGGTCAAACTGCAGGTGCTTGGATGGATACCAGAAGATCTTACATAATTCACAGAGTCAGGTGTAACAGTCAGGGAGTTTTAGGGTATTTTTTTCTGCCTTTATTTGAGAGGACAGGACAGTGGATAGAGTGGGAAACTGGGAGGAGAGCGAGAGTCGGGGAATGATTGTGGCAAAGGGTGAACGGTTGGTGTCGATCACTGGCCGCCCGCTTCGACGATTGTTGCCTCAGACATATGACACCCACGACCAGGACAACTGCTCGACCAACAGGCGCCCCTTCTTAAGAACAGACTGCCTCCCCAATTATATCTGCAAAGTAAAGTGACCATATGTTCCAAAGTAAGGAGTAAATAATTTACACTATCTGAGGAACCAAATCAAATCCGTCCCCCGGTTTGTAGAGGCAGTGAGCCACATAGTGACACAGTGAGGTGCTTCTGATGAGGTATTGGTGAACAGATTTCTGCAGCCTGTGTGTTCAGGAGAGCAGCTCTCTCGCTCTCCTGCAGCGCCACCTGCTGACCACATGACAGGGAGTATCTTCAGTAGAGATGCAGGTGTGATTTTAATACTTTAAACCTGCTTAACTCATCCGGTTTCTGCTCGTTAATTTGTGCCTTCATAAAGAGGAGGAAAATGAAATAAATAAATGAAATAATTTTGTTTTAAATGATTTACCTTTAGTCAAGTTTTTACCCGTTTTACCTTAACTGCATTTATTGTATAATGATGACTCTCTGTGCATGAAAAAATAAATTAAAGGATCAATCTGTCAGTGAGATGTTTAGTGAGTGAAATGATAAAGTGACCTTACTATATGATCAGACATTAAGGAAACATGCTATGTTGAAGTGCTGGCTTCTCTGACAACAATGCAGTATGTCCTCCTTCTAACTTTAGATTCTGGTCCTGAATGCTCTGGATTTGTTTGGACCAGAGAAGGTAGGCGGTTTTAAGGCACCACCACATGGCCGTTTTGGACGCCCCTTGGTTTGCCAGATATGAGACCAGTTATCAGGTCAAACCAACAGGTGTTGCAGCGATGGAAGCGGGCAAGAGAACTGGTTCAGATAGAAGTGATTGTACCCGACCTAAAAAGCCTCTGCATGTTTCTAATAAGCTCCACGAGCAGAAACGTGCTCAAACTAGGATCAATATTGGCGATGCTTTTGAAAAATGGAGAGAGGTTAGAACACAGAAAGGTTTACAGACCGATGCAGAGCTGGCTAAACACTAAAGCTTCTTATGTTTCTGCCTGAGTCTAGGTTTGGATCGCTGTTTTAAAGTTGTAGAAAATGGTTCCTTTTTCTTTTACAAATATGTTGGGATGCTGTGAAACTGTACCTTCTCAGGGCATTAAAAAAGGGACTCTGAAGTTTCAGGTTCTGGAGGAAAATGTGAAAAAATTGCATTCACACATTGGAAGCACAAGTTTCCCATTTGTAAAATGTACATCAAACCGATGAATATAACGGACGTGGACGTAGCAGCAAATAAGAGAAAATATGACCACAGTGAGGAGAAACACCAAGCGGATAAAGCTTGTTCTAAAACGAGGGTGAACCTTGTGTTGGCTTTTACCCGTGGACTTGGTGGAGTTGGTCTGCTTCTTGTTGGACAGGCAGGTGACAAACACCGGCAGTTAGCTTGTGCTAGCGTGCGGTATCTTGCAGTGTTGCTACAAGCAGTAAACATAAACAATATGTCCTGCAGTGAGTGTGAGCTTCTTGTGCCGATGAGCCCAGGAGGAGGGCCCAGTTTGAATGTTGTGGTTACAAACTTTGACCAGATTTAGATCTGCATGTACCATCATAGTTCATTTCATGTAGGCCTGTTTGTACATTGTATATTTTGCTCCCCCGGACTTTGATAAAACAACTGAGATTAGCTGTTGCTCCCTCAGTTGGTCTCATCTAATTGGAAGCTCCAGCTGAATGATGAATCACACCTGGCATTCACCTCTGTCTGCATCAGCTCTGTGAAACTCTCAGTGGCACTGATCATAGTGAGAACTGAAACATTTGCTGCTGCGTTTATTCCCCTCTTTGCACCGGCAGCACATTTTCTTTGGACCGCTCGTGTCTTAAATAAAGAGACTATGGTTGCATTATCTCAGCCTGCGGATTTTTTATTTTTGAGTCAAATTGGAGTGAAGGTATCGCCTCTGTCATTTTTCAGTTTTTTGTTTACTAACCAAAATCTAAACCTCTATTAAAATAAAAAGTGGCGTGAACTCTCCTGAGAGAGGCTGTGGAGGAGGATATTTGACTGGTGGTGTAGTTGTTGTTGTAATTCCCAGCAGTGGCCTCTAGGTGTCATAGTTTTAGTTTTACCTACATATTTAGATGCGGTTATTACATTTAAACCTGGTTCATTTTGGTTATAAAGGTATCACTATTTTCAGCTGAAACATATGGGACATTATGTTAGTATATGTATTTATATTATATATTATCTCTAAAAGAAATATAAATGCAGTCGACTCAGTGTGCAAGGCTTCTGTGTGCAACTTTTTTCATCGGATTACGGATCCAAAAAACACATCTGAATAAAACAGACTCAGTGTGCAAAGGTCTTAAGTCCCACTCACACCCCATAATAGATATAATCTTAACATGAGTAACGCCTGGTTCAAAAACAATTTGCAAGATGGCGACCACCACTGATAGGCTTTTTAACATCTTTTCAGAAACCAGTGGTTGACACTACGTCCATATATATATATATATATATATATATATATATATATATACAGTCTATGATCATAACACATAAAATATTCATGTTTAAAAACTTTAGATTAAAGACCTAACTTGTAACTTGTAACGTGTTTGCATTTCTTGTTTTTATGCAAAGGAGCAGAAACGAGACCTTATCGTTCATCAGATTGGTACCTCGTGGCAGACATTGGGCAAAGTTTTTACAGGCTTACAACTGCTACAGATGATGGATTTTCTTTGTTCCTTTTTCAGAGCACATGAGTTATTAATTTCTGTCAGGACCTAAAGACAATTTCAACCAAAATCTTAAAAAGTGGATCTGGAGGAAATTACCAACCCTGCCTTTAGAAGTGAACAGCGGCCAAAATTACCCATTTCAACTTCTTTATGTCAGTATGTCAGCTTTAGCTTTGTGGCGTTACACTGAACGACCTTTAAGAACACGCCCTTCTACAGACATCAGGAATTAAAGGATAAAGACACACACACACACACACACACACACACACACACACACACAGTGAACGGGTGCTGAGGATGATAATACTCACATTATTGTTCACAGCTCAAATCTTATGTAACCTAAAGAGACGGACAAGAAAGTATTTCTTTTGTTTCACACAGAGCGAAGAATCCCAAAACCAAAGCATGCTGGGAAATAATTACCCAAATATATTTCTGAAACATGGTTAATCCTGTGACTATATGTGACACCAACTATTCATGCATTTATGTGTAAGAGTTGATAATTACACAGAGGAAACATTTGCACCCTCTGAGTTTCAAAGTGTGCATATTGAAGTGTCTTCCGTCTACTCGTGCTGGAGGCAGAGAAAATATCAAATCCAGAAACTCTTTGCAAACCTGTTGACTGTGATACTCTGTGATTTCTGCAATGGATGTAGGACACAAATATTTGCAACACGTGATTAATGTCATGAAGTGATCGCAGCTTTTTCGTTTTGCTCTGTTCTGAGCTCTTCCTGCAGGAACAGCACACAATCCTGCTCTCCCAGTGCATACAAGGAAAGAGTAAAGCAGGTAGAGATGCAGCAAGACCGCCAACAGAGCAGGCATCAACGACAACATCATGACATTAGTCAAGTCAGACACAGCGTAAAGGAAGAGCCGGAGTGGAGGAGGGTTGCAGAGGGAGCAGCAATAGGTAGACTAGAGTAGCTTAAATAAGGCCTGAGTGCAATTTTTGGATGCTTAGAAACTAATTGGCTGGCCATCAGCTGGTTAGGGCTAACGTTGAGATCAGGTGATAAGGGCTAATGTTACGCTTTCTAAACAGTGTTTCTTGAATTCTTTTACACCCTTCATAATCACTACATCCACTAAAGGCTGCCACCAAACTGTAGACATAAATGTGTCGTAACGAGCCGCTGGCACAGTCGACCTATTGGGGCATATTTTCTGTAGAAAGGTGTGTCCTGGCAGAAGTTAGAGGAGTGAGTTGACTTGAAACACGGCTCAATGACCAGTTGAGACTTGACTTCAGAGCGTGATTAGGAATCCAGGTTATTAGGGTTTATCTTCACGCCCTTTTTTATTCAGTTACACGACCGTTTTATTATGTAACCGGACGATAAACAAAACCAAGCTCTGTTGTTAGGTTGTTGTGCTGATGAGGATGAAAACGATGATAGATGATGCTTTCAGGTGCAGTCAGAGGTAAAACACATAGAAAAGGCTGGTTTTAAAGTCACCACAGCAGGACCACAGAACAATCTATTTACTCTGAGAGATCGTACTGAGTAAACGAGAGTTTATCACCTGGGAGTTCTGTTCAAACCATCCATCCATTATCTACAACGCTCTCCCTGTTTGGGGTCGCGGGGGCTGGATTCAATACCAGCTGTCATTGGATGAGAGGCGGGGTTACACCCTGGACTCCCAGAGATGCCCAGCCCATGACGGCTGACAAAATAGAATATGATCCAATTTTCTGAGCTGAAGTCATTTTGTAAGGTTGAGAAGTGCTTATGTGAAGAGGGAAATCAGTCCCTCCAGGATTTCGCGGACTTTTTCCGGGATTG
Organism: Labrus bergylta; assembly: GCF_963930695.1. NCBI lineage: Eukaryota > Metazoa > Chordata > Actinopteri > Labriformes > Labridae > Labrus > Labrus bergylta. Next base: position 11,944,375 of record NC_089213.1, on the reverse strand, counting down.
TTGCGGCCTAAAATGCTTGATTTCACGGCAGCTTTTCAAGAAAATTGCAATGCAAGTTGCAATGTTTTTAGATGTTTTTTCGCAATTAAATTGCGGCAGCAAGTAAAAATTGTGACACTAGTTGAGACTTTTTATTATTAAACTATTTTCTTACACACACTTCGATGTGATTGAGTGATGTCTATATTTTTAACCTGACCAGAGCCATTAGCTTTGGGAAGTTACATATTCCTCTGCCTCACTTAGTGATGTCTCTCTCTCACACACACACACACACACGTACGCACACACACACATACACACAGTTTGTTTCGCAATCAGACAAGCTCTATCCCTTCTTATTTATTTAACTCACCTTGCTTCTTTCAGCACTTGCAATCAATCCGGATGCAACAGCCTCTGTCACTGTGATTTGTCTTGTATGTTGTCCGCCCGTTTCAGTCATTCTCCTGGTGTGTTTTGCGGTAGATCTATGTCTTGCGTCTGTGTTCCATCACAATGTTGCACGGGGTGCAAAAAAAAGTTTACCCCTGCACATCGGAGAATTGCCTTGCAGGGTCCTTAGCTGAAGTTTTTGTAGGTAAATGTGCAACGTTTGTGTCGGAACATGTCTGCATCTGCATATGTAAACGAGGAAGTGAGTTGGTCAAATTGGTCACCAAACTTTGGTGACATATGGCTCACCGTTGAAAACCAACAGGAGGCCTTAAAGATACTCGATTGGAATGATCAACATTGTAGGACCAAATGTAGGAGACGGATTTGGATTGAGGCGCTGCTTGTCAGGCAAGGCAGGCAACGGATTGGGGCCCCAGACCAGCAGGGGGCCCCTGAGGGCTCACCAACTTAAAGCAAAGCACTGGCCCGATGTGTGCAAATTCTGCAATGACAGTAGGAAACCTCCCTAAGGGGGCCCCATCTGACAGTACTCACTCTTGTTGCCCTGCTAAGCGTTGGATGCATTGTTACCGTGGAAACCAAAGTTTGTCCATGAAAGTCAACATAGAAAAATTAAGAGGAATGATTTAGGGTTGACCCCACATGACCCTTCTCATGAGATGAGTCCTTTGAGTGTTTGATTAGCAGTTCTAAGAGGACATCTTAAGTTAACTCAGTCTTTCCAAAAATAAATGTATCTCTTTGTTAGGTAAACTTTTGAGATGTGTTGGTAGGTGGATAGTGCATGACTAAGCTGGACTCATTCATTTTGATTTGATGAAGGATAAGAGTTATTCACAATAAGGCGTGTAGCTGACCTGATTGACAGGTGGGCGTCGGTGTAGCGGTTTGTCAGGAGGCTTAAAACCTGCCTCAGCTCCAGCTCTCAGCCTGTCCTTAAATTGACTGAAAGTTAGGCTGAGACAGCATGGAGACCGCCATCCATGGGACTCCAGCACCCCCTGCAGGAACAGGCAGGTGACACCACACAGGCTCTGACCATTAAGATATACAGTCTATGCTTGTGACTAATCTGCTTCACTCTCTTATGATTGTGCACATGTGTTCTTGTATTGATGTGCTCATTTTGACAAAACCTGCAAGTTGAATAAAAATGTGTTTGTTGGCTAAACTTCTTCTTCAAAAGAACATTCTGTTAACAACTCTGAAGAACCAGTTTGGGTTAAATCAATCAATCCTGTTTGGTGTTTTTTTTCGACACTTTGTATCAGCACTTCCTCTGATAGTCTGCTATGTGTAAGGACTCCATCACTGATGTGATAACTGAAAAGAATGATCATTGTTAGTGACCTTTGCCCTCTGAGACTCTGGCAGGTAGAGAAAGAAAAATGCCTAATGCCACATGACATTGTGCTGTCATGGTTACAGAGAAGTCACAAAGTGCTGTCCCATTCCTATTTAACCATTTTGAGCTTTGCAGCCTCATGCACTCAATCACTTTCCAGGTGACGTCAATTAAATCCGTCAGGGCTCAGGGATTCGGGATTCGGGATTAGGGTTTAGGGCTCAGGGTTTAGGGAGGACACCGAGATTCAGCCTAAGACTTTGTGGTCGTCAACTTCAGAGCAGCTGATTACATACAGAGCCAACACACAGTTAGAGGAACGTGTTCATTTAAATAAGTAAGAGCAGAGTTACCTGTAATGTGCAAAGAAAATTTAACTTTGACACATTTCATATTTAATCTTCTGTGACTGTAGAGGTTTTAACTTGTATTGCACTTTTTGATCGCCTTGTTGCTGATGACTTATGACAGATTTTGATGAATGGTTCATTTTGTGATTCCTTTATTTATGTAAATTGTTAAGTGTTTTAAGACTGAAACCCTGTAATTGTGCTGCTGCCTGTCTTTGCCAGGACACTCTTGTAAAAGAGATTTTTAATCTCAATGAGACTTTTTCCTGGTTGAATCAAGGTTAAAAAAAAAGCAATGGTTGACGGTTTGATCTTCTTTTTTCTCTTTGTTGTGATGCTGCTGATATCGTGTGTGAGCTTTGAGTCGCCTCGTTGCTGAGATGTGCTGCAGAAATGAACTCACCCTACAGCATACACACAGACACAGGACAGACACCAGATTATAATGGTTCCCTCCCCCCGCCCCTTCAGGCCCTGATCATACATTAATGAGTAAATAAATAAAGTTTAATTCATTTTCCGATCTGTTTGTTCAGCAGATTCATTTCAGAGTCAACAGCAGGCTCTGATGTTGGAGGATGGCGAGCACGTTAAAACAAGACAAAGAGAGTTCAAGATGTTTCTCTGTCTGCCTTCAAGCTGCCCCTGCTGTATCACATCCAAAATGAATCCATGAATACTCCCGAGCCAGTCTTAAAATAATAAGACGACTCCCCTGATTTGCATAAAGGCCACAGAGTTCTCAAAGTGAACCCGCTTGATTCCATACTGCTAACTCACAGCTGGATGAAAAGCTGTGGTGTACTAGTTCTCACAGCAGAGACGGACACTTATCGAAGCTCGGCTCAGAACAAAAGAAGTCGGGGCACACCCGTGAGTTTGGGAGGCTCCTGTTAACAATACTCCATTGAGCGTGTCACACCGTCAGCTGCATGGGTCACAGGGCAGCACTTCCGAGCACGCAGGGTGGAGGTTTTACTGTCGTTCTTCCTGGACACTTCTTTGAAAGGACAATCATACAGAGTACAATCCAAGTTTCTGTTTTAATAATGCTGGGGAGTTTTTTTTTAAATGATGCACTCATGCAAAAAGAACTCGTGTCACATTCCTTTGGAAAACATAGTGGAGGGCCCGCGTGCGGAAAACATAATTCTCATATTTAATCAAACAAAGGCAGATGAAGGTTTACGTCTCAGTTCCACACAAAGTCCTCAACAGTCCACAAGGAAGCAGATTAGGGTAGGAAGTTTCTGGGAATGACATATGAAAATAAGAAGAAAGTTACACGGAGGCTAAGTACACACAGGTGAGACTAACGACCTGGGTGAGACTAATGACCCCGGGTGAGACAAACAACCCGGGTAAGACTAACAAACCGGGTGAGACTAACGACCCAGGTGAAGACAATCAGGGCGATCAACATGGCGGGAAAACAGACAAAAGGAGGAAGTAAGAAATGGGCCCTTTCTGAGAAGTCACAGTTCAGTATGCAGAGCAGACTGTTCAGTAGTCTGAACCCTCGTGGTCATTCAGGGGGCGTTTTTCGGGTCCACCTCAGCAGATTGAACATTTCAAGATGGATGCTAACTTCAGGGTTTTGTGCAGTATGGTTTGGACGCATCATATCAGAAAATGGGTTGTACTTGTACCCACAATGCAGTGTGAAATTAAACGTAAAGCGTCACTTCACATGCGTATCCAATGGTTGCGGCCGGTTCGGGTTAACGCGTCTCTCATACGTTAAGTTATTAAATTGATTCCATGTAATGTGAAGTTTGTGTTATTTACTGAGCCAGCGATCACATCTGAGCTGGAGTGTCGATAACACGAGGCGGGCTAAAGACACCACTTCCACACTGAATGAATCAGAAGAAGTAGGAACAACTGAACAGTAGATCCTAACAGGATCCAGACCGGAGAGAATGGACCATCTACTGTCAGTGTGGTGGCACTTTGTATCAGAAGCACCCAAGATAAGATAAGATAAAATAAAATAACACCTGGGACAAGAACTCCAAAATAAAACAGGAAGCACTAAAGACACCCAAGGAATGTATCAATAACAAAACACTCTGTTTTTTAAACTTGTGTTGCTGAATGCGATGAAAGGACGCAGATGACTGCAGACAGAGCAATAACAGTGAAAGAATAAAAGAGGGTTACATGACGTCAAAGGGAGGAGATCAATATCCAGTCTCATATTGAACATGAAACTTTGACAGTTTTGCCTCGGGCATGTTCTCAAACACTGAGTGTGACTGCAGGTTACTGTCACAGAAACCAGCTCTCCTAAAGCCCTTTTTATACGGGACGAGTATAACCTGGGGACCTCTAGTGATTTGTAATAAATGCGGTGGTTGTCTGTGATCTTAATCCCGTGCGAACCTGCCATGTCCGTAATTTGTAAAGTAAAAATATTAGTCCCATGCAAATCAACATCACGTGATTTGTGGTCGTTTTTTGTTTTTTTTTAAGGTTTTTTGTTTTCTCTGCACCTTTTTCCCGGTCGAGAATTATGGAGGCTGCGTTGGCAATTATAAATGAAAGTTTTGACAGCATTTTGGGTGCAAATTCAGGAGGCTCATCAGCATGGAGACCCGTTCACAGAAAGAGTGAGCTCAAATCCATCAGAAGAGCAAAATCTCCAAAGATGATTAGATGGATTACATGCATGGCAGCATGCAGGAAGGAACATTTTTATATCCTTCAACAGGCTTTCAGAGCCTTGACATCATATCTGGGGGATAATGTCTGTAAATTTGAGTTAAAACAAAGACTTCGCTTATCCCACATGAAACACAGGTGTGGTGGGGTCATTTCTAAATCACATGAGGTCCCCAGGTAATACTAGTCATACAAGACACTCATAAAAGAACCTTAAGTGAGTACTTAAGAGAGGGCTCTATTTTTAATCCTGGGCCTTTCAGTTCTGATTGTGTCATTTGGTGGCTATTACATTTCAGCTCCCACAAAAAAAAAAAAAAAAAAAAAAACACTTGTCGAGTGGCTCTTCGTTAGTTTCAGAGTTAGAGACTCTGGTAGCTTAGCAACAGCAACAATAGCCCAGCATAGCTCGCTGCTCCGCTCTGACGGTGAAACTCTGAGGTGTGACCATGTGAGATTCTTCATGTGCAGAGTCACTGAGCCTCTCCTTCAGTCTGCACGCAGTACCTGCAGCATGCTGTTTACTCCAGGAAGTCGTCATGTAAATTCCAATATTTAGGATTTAGTAAACGGTAATAAGCCCCCTGTTTTGAGTCTGTCAGCACGAGTTTACAGCTAACATATTTAAAATGAGAACAGACTGACGTGTCTGTCTGAAAAGCCTTTGGTCCCGTGATGGATGTGTAACTCAGCAGCTAGTAGCGACAACGCCACTCTAGAGATTTAACCCAGAGAACATCCCAAAGATACACCAGTACGTTACAAACTTCGTCCGCTGCACGTCAAACACTCTGTCAACACTGGCCAGAAAAGGCCGGGACTTTGAGTTTGTACTTTTTTGTCAGCAGTTTATCTTTAGAGACACAAAAAGATAATCTCTCAGTGTCCTCATGTGAAGTCAGACGTTACCCTCGTCTAAACAACGTGCTGAACAACAAAGGACACACTTATACTCTACAAACAGACTGAGCTGCAGGTGCAGACGGACAGATTATGTGTTCATAAAGACCTAAACAGTTACAGTGTGCAGATGAACCAAAATAAAAAAGACTTGATGCCTCGAGGAGCAAACTTAGAAAAGCAGGAAAACATTCCCAAGCAGCATAAAGTCATAAATCAGTGAAGATGTTTTCACAGAGACATAATGTTCGAGGGCCGCACGGTGGTACAGTGATTAGTGCTGTCCCCTCACAGCAAGGAGTTTTCTGGTTTGAATCCCCATCTGACAGGAGCCTCTCTGTGTGGAGTTGTATGTTCTCCCCGTGCATGTGTGGGTTCTCTCCGAGTACTCCGGCCTCCTCCCACAGTCCAAAGACATGCTCGTTAGGTTAACTGGTAACTCTAAATTGTCCGTAGGTGTGAATGTGAGTGTGGCTGGTTGTCTGTCTCTATATGTCAGCCCTGTGATTGGTTGGTGAACAGTCCGGGGTGTAACCCAGCCTCTTGTCCAATGACAGCTGGGATCGGCTCCAGTCCCCGCGACACCAAACGGGAAAAATGGTAAAGATAATGGATGGATAATTGATCTAAGAGCAGAGTAGACAGCAATAAAAAAAAAGATTTATGTTCGGATCAGTTCATGTGAGTGTTCACATATAAATAATTAGTCTTTGTGTAGCAAACTCCGGATAAAGGCAGAGACAAACATTCAGCTGTTTGTGTTCACACATGCAACAAAATAGGTAGGTGGTTTTAAGACACCCCCACACGGCCGTTTTGGACGCCCCTCGGTTTTCCAGATATGAGACCATTTATCAGGTCAAACCAACAGGTGTTGCAGCGATGGAAGCGGTCTAGAGAAGTGGTTCAGATAGAAGTGATTGTACCTGACCTAAAAAGCCTCTCCATGCTTCTAATAAGCTCCACGAGCAGAAACGTGCTCAAACTAGGATCAATATTGGAGATGCTTTTGAAAAATGGAGAGAGGTTAGAACGCAGAAAGGTTTACAGACCGATGCAGAGCTGGCTAAACAGCTTCAGGCTAAAAAGCTTCAGTGTCCACCACATGGCAACCTGCGTGAGCATCGACTCTAGAGAGGAGGGGGCGGGAGGAGACAGCTCTCTACAATGTGTAGAATTTGGACTGCATGGCTAACCCTTGCAGAGTTTTTTTCCACTTGAATGAACTGAAAAGCGGAATATGGCAAACTATGTGAACCTGTTGTTACCGACTTTGATCTGATTTGTTTACTCTCTGGTTCTCACTCATCCCGGCCCCTCTGCGGTATTTAGGACAAACCTTAAAGAACAAGTTCACAGTTTGTTTTTCAGTTATTTTGGTCTGGCAATCGTCAACAGAAATTTGTTGGGGCATGCATCAGAATTATTGTGCAACGGCTCGACAAGAGCTCTAATTACTCCCTGAAAGTTTGAATGGGGAACTCTGCAGAGGAGACTGGTTTGTGACTGGTTTCTATTTGCAACAACATAGTTAATTGTACATCTGTCCCACCCAGTCTGAGGATCTACATGAAGGGATTGTTTGCAGGGTTTTAAGCGGGAAACTATCGATGCAATTGAGATGGGTATTAATAAAATCATCTTCATTTGTTGCTGAAGTTTTCTGCAGAATGTCTCTCTCTTCCAGCATCAGTACTGCCATTTCAAATAGTTTGTGGCTCATAAGTATTTCAGACTACATCAGCCTGGATTCGTTGTCTCTGCCTTTGTTTTCATACAACCTCAGCAATCGTCAGCAATCGTCTGATACAGCCTCTCGGAGCAATGGCCAACCTTTTGGCTCTTCCCACATCATTGACTTTGCCCTGACATTGTTTCCAGTCTGACTAACTCTAGATGTGAGAAGGACGTATAGTTAAGGGACATATTCAGTGCAGTTGTCTTTGCTTCTTTTGCATGCAGTCATCTGTTTCTCGATAAAAATAAATAGCCAAATTGCTGTTGGATGACTTCTGATGGGATGAATATGATGCCAAGCCAATCTTTAAGAGGATGACTCCTTAAATATTGAGATTGAGCATGCACAGCAGCTTCTCCCACAACAGATGAGGTTCTCCATTATCAGGAATTAATGTCTGACGTGGAGTCCTTGATCCCTGATTATGGACCCCGCGACGGGCATTATCCTGTTTATACTATGGTCACTTGCCAACGAATTTCACCAGTTTTGCTGTCAAATATCGTTAAACTTGTTCCCCTGGCAACACCTGGGGGTTTGACTAATGGCCGAAACAGTCGTTACATTCCCATATGCAATGCAAACCTTGTTCACGACTCCAGTAAGTAGGACAGGCCATAGATACAATTTAGCAACGGGAGATAAATGAGTTCTCTCTGCTGATTGAACCCTTCAGCTCAGCTGTTAGCATGAATGCTAATGTTTTGCTAGCAGGATTCAAACTCAATAACATTGCGTATGGTGGACAAACAGAAAATCTTATCGACCAGTATGTTTAACTGGTAAGTAAAGTAAAGCCCGCCATGTCATTGTCTCCAAGTCAATGAAAAATTTTCACCAAGAAAATGATGATGATTTGTTCTATCGGGAGCAGCCTGCGGGCTGAACAGTGAGACGGTTGCTTGATATCAGTCACGGACAGATGATGGAAAGTGAAAAAGGCTGTAGTGGCTTGTAAACGCACATCTCTCACTAACCTTTTTCAAATCAAACTTAGGGCTTTCTCACCTTTTCATGTGATAACCATCACTGAACATCTTACGTTGTAAAGTGGTTAAGTGTCCGCTGACAGCTTAGTCAGCGGACACTTAACCACTTTACATGGGATTGTCCTGTTGCCTGCCAAGCAGCACCTCTTGATGCAACATCTCCTTGAAGGCAATGAACTTTGTGTCATGATTCATTCTTATTTAGTTTGTATTTTGTCTATTTCAAAGTTTAGGTTTCCTTGTGGTTTTTTATCCTAGTGTTGCTTGTTTCCCTTGTGTGTTTTTGTCTTAATGTTTCATAGTTTAGTGTTTCCTGTTGTATTTGGTCATTTCTTCTCCCAGTGTTCTACGTTATAGTGTGTATTGTTTACGTTGAGTTCTCTGTGTCTTCACTGTTTCATGATTTATTTTGTTTTGTCCTCAGTGTTTCTTGTCTTGTGTTCTCTCCTTGCCTCTGTGTGTTTCCCTCCAGTCTTGATTGCCCTTATTGTCCTCACCTGTGTCTTGTTGGTCTCACCTGTGTTTGATTACCCCATGTCTATTTAGTCTCAGTGTGCCTGCCCTCTTGTTGTCAGATCATTGTGGTTGGTGTTGAATGTTGCATGTCAGTCTTCCTTGTTGTTTCCTGGTTGCGCTCTGTGTTTTTTCAATTGAACCTTTTTTGGATATCAAGCTAGTTAGTTTTGTTTTAAAATAAATATTTTCAGTTTATTCTGCGCTTGGGTCCACCTCCTTGTTTTTCTACAACTGTGAAACTTTGACCTTTTAGACAATTTACAAACTTGATTTTAAACCTCCCAACCTCTGATTGTAGCTGTGTTACATAAGTGAGTTTTATTTATTGCGTTTATTTTTTAGCTCTCTTCATTATCATAAGCCTGGTACACACTACACGATTTTTTAAAGCTTGAAAGATTTTGATAACTTGAGAACCTAAACATTACAACAATACTGACCGATTAATAGTTCAGATCGCGTAGTGTATGGTATGCAACGAGACGATCAACTCAGCACACCACACACTAACCGATTCATTGGCAGACATCCAGAGTCTCGACTATCACAAAGTGTAATCTCACACGATTTAAGAGTAAACAAACATGAGGGGCAAGCTAAATGTGGCTACCTGTTAGCTGGTACATCCATTACGGTAAACATTTTGGTCAAACTCCTTTCCTTGTCAGTTGGATTATGGTTTATTTTACAGGACACAGTGTATATAACTCAAATTCATGACATCCATTTAACTTTATGCTTCTCGATTGCTGTTGTCGCCATGTGCTTCCTGCTTCAGTCAGCTTGCTTCCTTAATGGCTATTGTTCTGTTCCACATGACAATTCACAGAGTCCGTGCTCGGCCACCCTCGGTGTTCTCCCCACACCACAGGATTTCTGATCGTAAATGTTGAACACGTTTAATATTTACGATTTCAGATCAGGCCGGCCCCAATTGTCTTCCGAGCAGATCGGGGAGGTTAAAATCACTCTTATGAGGTTAAACACACCTCATACCACAGGAGAATCTGGCAAGATAATCTTTGGAACGTCAGATAGTCGGGCCTTTGCTAACTTTGGTCGGAAGGGGGGAATCGGGCCCAAAATTTTCCTGATTATCTTGTAGTGTGTACCCCGCTTTAGTCCCTTTGAGACTTTTTCTTAAACTCTCATATTGACTTTTTCATTTGAATTGTCTTAGCTTCTTAGTTTGTTGATTTTAGTGGCCTTGTATTCGTCTGTCTTCTGGTTTATTAAATTATTTTGTTTGTGATGACGGTAAACATTTGAACCAACGTCAAGTGTGAAAAAAAATCATCACTCAACCAGTTTCTTTACACAGTCAATATATTTAGATAAAGTATGATTCACTTTTAGGCTTTTGCCACACCTTACTGAGAGAAAAAAAATGATTCATCAAATCATTTACGTCTTTGTTCTCAACCTGATGTCACATTTCCCGCTCTGTGAGGATATAAAAGCAGCTGCTGTTCAATGGATTGAATGAACGAGCAAACAGCAAAGGATACAGAGCAGGTGGAATCAGAGAGCATCACCACTTCAGTGCAAAGAAGACGAGTCAGCAGCCGACCAAATCTGTAAGTCATTTAAAGGACGAATATTTCTCCAATTTTATTTCATGCCAGTCTTTCTTCTCCTGAAATCACAATAAAGTTAATGGTGTTCTCTGTGCCAAACATTACATACATTTCTGTTCAAACCTTTAACTGTGTCATGCCTTTGAGGGAGAATATCATTTCTTTTATAAACAACCTTTCAGTATAGATTAATGGAGATATTTATAGGACCACAGAGATACAAACTATGACAAGAAAAAACAAAGTGATAGAGATCATTCATTCTGAAAGCATGATTATGTTTGACATCATCACAATACAGTATTCACACTATTCAAAGACTTTAAAAACAGATGTATCTTTTCCATACAATACATTTAAGATACAAATACATTTATCGAGTCAATCTAACAAAATAAATTGTTTTTATTTTGTAGAAGGGCAAAGAACCTCCTCCACCATGATGATGAGAATCTGTATCTTCTTTCTTCTGTTAGCTGGTGAGTTTCAAAAAGTTATTAAAAATATGATGAATGATGTTTCTTTCGAATGCAGACAAGTTAGAATGTTAAATTGACTTTAAACTACAATGCCCAACAGCTTCAAGCAACGGACAGACAACAAACACAGCTGCTCCAACAACAACCACAGCTGCTCCAACAACGACCACAGCTGCTCCAACAACAACCACAGCTGCTCCAACAACGACCACAGCTGCACCAACAACAACCACAGCTGCCCCAACCACGACCACAGCTGCTCCAACAACAACCACAGCTGCCCCAACCACGACCACAGCTGCTCCAACAACAACCACAGCTGCCCCAACCACGACCACAGCTGCTCCAACAACAACCACAGCTGCCCCAACCACGACCACAGCTGCCCCAACAACAACCACAGCTGCCCCAACCACGACCACAGCTGCTCCAACAACGACCACAGCTGCACCAACAACAACCACAGCTGCCCCAACCACGACCACAGCTGCTCCAACAACAACCACAGCTGCCCCAACCACGACCACAGCTGCTCCAACCACAACCACAGCTGCTCCAACCACGACCACAGCTGCACCAACAACGACCACAGCTGCTCCAACCACGACCACAGCTGCTCCAACCACGACCACAGCTGCACCAACAACGACCACAGCTGCACCAACAACGACCACAGCTGCTCCAACCACGACCACAGCTGCTCCAACCACAACCACAGCTGCACCAACCACGACCACAGCTGCACCAACAACGACCACAGCTGCACCAACAACAACCACAGCTGCCCCAACCACGACCACAGCTGCACCAACAACGACCACAGCTGCTCCAACCACGACCACAGCTGCTCCAACCACAACCACAGCTGCACCAACAACGACCACAGCTGCCCCAACCACGACCACAGCTGCACCAACAACGACCACAGCTGCCCCAACCACGACCACAGCTGCTCCAACAACGACCACAGCTGCTCCAACAACGACCACAGCTGCACCAACAACGACCACAGCTGCCCCAACCACGACCACAGCTGCTCCAACAACAACCACAGCTGCCCCAACAACGACCACAGCTGCCCCAACAACGACCACAGCTGCACCAACAACGACCACAGCTGCCCCAACCACGACCACAGCTGCACCAACAACAACCACAGCTGCCCCAACCACGACCACAGCTGCACCAACAACGACCACAGCTGCCCCAACCACGACCACAGCTGCACCAACAACAACCACAGCTGCCCCAACAACAACCACAGCTGCCCCAACAACGACCACAGCTGCCCCAACCACGACTACAGCTGCCCCAACCACAACCACAGCTGCAGCAACAACGACCACAGCTGCAGCAACAACGACCACAGCTGCCCCAACCACGACCACAGCTGCCCCAACCACGACCACAGCTGCCCCAACAACAACCACAGCTGCAGCAACAACGACCACAGCTGCCCCAACAACAACCACAGCTCCCGCAACAACAACCACAGCTGCAGCAACAACAACCACAGCTGCCCCAACAACAACCACAGCTGCTGCAGCAACAACAACCACAGCTGCTGCAGCAACAACAACCACAGCTGCACCAACCACGACCATAGCTGCACCAACAACGACCACAGCTGCCCCAACAACAACCCCCACTGTAGCAACAAATAACGGCCAAGGTGCAACCACAGTTGCTTCAGGAGCAACCAACAATGTGGCTGGAGCAACCACAGCCGCTGGAGCAACAAATAACGCCCAAGGTGCAACCACAGCCGCTGGAGCAACAAATAATGCTCAAGGTGCAACCACAGTTGCTTCAGGAGCAACCAACAATGTGGCTGGAGCAACCACAGCCGCTGGAGCGACAAATAACGGCCAAGGTGCAACCACAGTTGCTTCAGGAGCAACCAACAATGTGGCTGGAGCAACCACAGCCGCTGGAGCGACAAATAACGGCCAAGGTGCAACCACAGTTGCTTCAGGAGCAACCAACAATGTGGCTGGAGCAACCACAGCCGCTGGAGCAACGAATAACGCCCAAGGTGCAACCACAGCCGCTGGAGCAACAAATAACGCTCAAGGTGCAACCACAGCCCCTGGAGCAACAAATAACGCCCAAGGTGCAACCACAGGTGCTTCAGGAGCAACCAACAATGCTGCCGGAGCAGCAGGTGCACCAGAAGCAACAACAACTGCTGCCTCCTCTGCAGTCATCAACCAAACAAGTTTCCTTTTAGTCATAGCAGCTCTTACAGCAATTCTTTGGAATTAAGAACTGGACTGAAACAAAGGACTAAACAAACCCAAAGTTTTGACAGAAAGCTTTGTATTCATTGATCATCCTGATGAAACCAAAGAATGTGATGTATTTATATTATTTATAATGTGTAATGATTATCCTTGTGATTTTACTTCATGTGTGTGTTGTGTGTCTTCAAACAGTGAAAAAATAATACCACAACACTTCTTATATTATGTCCTGATTAAGTTTACTGACAAACTTGTTTAACAAACCTGATAACTCTGACACTGAACTTTATCAGCCACAGGCGGGATGGAGCTGTGCAACATGAGCTGCATTGTTTGTGATGCTTTATTATTATCTCAATGACTGCGTTACACAATGACGACGTCGGTAGATGAAACAATTTTGCAGCACACTGTAGTGATTGCTTGGATGCCTACTTTAGGTAAATGCATTTTTTAAGCCATATATTGTAATAAAATATTAAAGTGTGAAGATATAACTTTTCATTTTGTGTGTTTTTGTCATATTTGAGATTCATACTCAGATTTGGATCTCAATGAGCTCCTAAAGAACAAGGGCACAAATAAATCCATCCTGAAGTGTAAAAAAGTTACTCATATAAAAGAGTTTAGAGACATTCAAATTAATTCTGTACTGGTAGAAAAGTAAAACCTGCAATTTGTATTTGATCATGTTTAAGGCAGTCAGGGTTCCCAACTGTCTCGCATCAGGACCCAGTGACCCCTCCTAAATGTCCTGAACCACATTTCTCAAAACGTTGCAGTTTGGAATGAAGTGACGAACATTACAGTACATCACATCACAAAACATGACTGTACAACTTTCTGGAAGTAGTCAACAGGTTTGATTTTGTAAGTGTCAGGATTTCTTCTCGTTATTTTGTTTTTCAGTTTTTAGAATTCCTTTTCCTGTTTTATTTAGTCTCTTTCTTCCTTCGAGTTGCTTGTTTCCCTTGTGTGTATCTTTTATTACTTTATTTACCTTGTTTAGTCTTTAGTGTTTTCTGTTTTCTTTTTTTCCTTTTTCTTTTTTCTTTATTTTTCTTTATTTAGCAAACATATAAGAATACATCTAATAGGATTAACAAAAAATATAAAAGGTGTGTCAGGAGGTCAAGAAGCCAAAAAGCTTATACAAGGGACCTCACCTCTTAAAACAACTAAGCAAATAGAATTACACAATTTCAGAACAAAATTAAATATCCACACATACACGTATTCATACACACACATATACAATGAAAAGAGTGAAAATTTAACTCGCTATCAGCTAATCAATGAAACAGGCATTCATCTGTTGAAAAGGTAGAGTGAAGGAGTGAGTTGATGGAAAATATATATATATATTTATATACTATATGCAAAAGTTAGACCTTGTGGATTAAATGTAAAGACAGTTTCTTTTTAAAGATCTCTGTAGATGATAAGCTGTTAATTTGTATTTTAGAATTCAGTATTTGTAACCCACCATATCTGAGGAAAAACTGACCATGTTTGGTTTATAAAAAGGAAGATGACGATGATTAAGCCGTCTGGTAGAATATGAATGAATCTGAGAATTGAATTGAAAAAAAATAATGATGGTGAAGAAAAAGGTACGAACATACATCTGTATATAAACACACATATCTGATGTATACTGATGTCATAAACTGAAAGAATGTTCAGTTATTTGAAGAGGTGATCAGATGCATCATATAAAGTTTAAGAAGGTGAGAGGGGTAAGTGTTTGCCAAGACAATGTTACCATAAATCAAATATGGATAAATCACAGAATTTTTTTAAGGTTAACATACAAGATAAATGTAAGTTTTTTCGCGGTATAGTACCCGGTTTCGAAAACGGCCGTTTTCGAAACCGCATACTAGTATGTACTGATTTGGCCAAAATGCAGTATGCAGTATGTAGTATGCAGTATGCGAACAAATGCGAGATCTGCAGAATGCCAAAAATACTCGGATGTCATACTGATTCGGGAAAAATGTACAGCATGCATCAGACCAGTCTACCTCGCGTACTGTCTCCCAGAATGCAAAGCGCCAGGCCAATATTTACAGTCAGAGAAATGGCGGAGCGCAGTATTTCGACGGCGGCTGAGACTGAATATAAATGTAAGTACCAATTACCAAACAACATTTGTCATCATTTTCTTTTGTTTCATTATAATAACGTATAATTTTTATTTGGTTAACATTATAATTTGGGCCCTTAACGAATGGCAAGCTGGCGTGTAATGAAGTTATGCATGCTAACGTAATGCTAAATATCACAACGATGGCAATGCTAGCATGCCGTCACCGTATATACACAAGCAACTTTACTATTACGCCACAGTAACCATTGACTCTTCAGGCCAGGATGTAGTGGTGGTCTCTCCTCCCTCCCCTGTACAGAAATGACTAAAACACAGTCACTTCTGAATGAAATCCAAATAGGCAAAATGTGAAACAGGCACTTTTATTAACAGAAACTGCAATGTGAACATGGTCATGAAAAATTATATTTGTGAAACAACAAAACCTAAATCTCTCATACCACAGGAGAATCTGGCAAGATAATCTTTGGAACATCAGATAGTCGGGCCTTTGCTGACTTTGGTCGGAAGGGGGGAATCGGGCCCAAAATTTTCCTGATTATCTTGTAGTGTGTACCCCGCTTTAGTCCCTTTGAGACTTTTTCTTAAACTCTCATATTGACTTTTTCATTTGAATTGTCTTAGCTTCTTAGTTTGTTGATTTTAGTGGCCTTGTATTCGTCTGTCTTCTGGTTTATTAAATTATTTTGTTTGTGATGACGGTAAACATTTGAACCAACGTCAAGTGTGAAAAAAAATCATCACTCAACCAGTTTCTTTACACAGTCAATATATTTAGATAAAGTATGATTCACTCTTAGGCTTTTGCCACACCTTACTGAGAGAAAAAAAATGATTCATCAAATCATTTACGTCTTTGTTCTCAACCTGATGTCACATTTCCCGCTCTGTGAGGATATAAAAGCAGCTGCTGTTCAATGGATTGAATGAACGAGCAAACAGCAAAGGATACAGAGCAGGTGGAATCAGAGAGCATCACCACTTCAGTGCAAAGAAGACGAGTCAGCAGCCGACCAAATCTGTAAGTCATTTAAAGGACGAATATTTCTCCAATTTTATTTCATGCCAGTCTTTCTTCTCCTGAAATCACAATAAAGTTAATGGTGTTCTCTGTGCCAAACATTACATACATTTCTGTTCAAACCTTTAACTGTGTCATGCCTTTGAGGGAGAATATCATTTCTTTTATAAACAACCTTTCAGTATAGATTAATGGAGATATTTATAGGACCACAGAGATACAAACTATGACAAGAAAAAACAAAGTGATAGAGATCATTCATTCTGAAAGCATGATTATGTTTGACATCATCACATTACAGTATTCACACTATTCAAAGACTTTAAAAACAGATGTATCTTTTCCATACATTACATTTAAGATACAAATACATTTATCGAGTCAATCTAACAAAATAAATTGTTTTTATTTTGTAGAAGGGCAAAGAACCTCCTCCACCATGATGATGAGAATCTGTATCTTCTTTCTTCTGTTAGCTGGTGAGTTTCAAAAAGTTATTAAAAATATGATGAATGATGTTTCTTTCGAATGCAGACAAGTTAGAATGTTAAATTGACTTTAAACTACAATGCCCAACAGCTTCAAGCAACGGACAGACAACAAACACAGCTGCTCCAACAACAACCACAGCTGCTCCAACAACGACCACAGCTGCTCCAACAACAACCACAGCTGCTCCAACAACGACCACAGCTGCACCAACAACAACCACAGCTGCCCCAACCACGACCACAGCTGCTCCAACAACAACCACAGCTGCCCCAACCACGACCACAGCTGCTCCAACAACGACCACAGCTGCTCCAACAACAACCACAGCTGCCCCAACAACAACCACAGCTGCCCCAACCACGACCACAGCTGCTCCAACAACAACCACAGCTGCCCCAACCACGACCACAGCTGCTCCAACAACGACCACAGCTGCACCAACAACAACCACAGCTGCCCCAACCACGACCACAGCTGCCCCAACAACAACCACAGCTGCCCCAACCACGACCACAGCTGCTCCAACCACAACCACAGCTGCTCCAACCACGACCACAGCTGCACCAACAACGACCACAGCTGCTCCAACCACGACCACAGCTGCTCCAACCACGACCACAGCTGCACCAACAACGACCACAGCTGCTCCAACAACGACCACAGCTGCTCCAACCACGACCACAGCTGCTCCAACCACGACCACAGCTACACCAACAACGACCACAGCTGCACCAACAACGACCACAGCTGCCCCAACCACGACCACAGCTGCACCAACAACGACCACAGCTGCTCCAACCACGACCACAGCTGCTCCAACCACAACCACAGCTGCACCAACAACGACCACAGCTGCCCCAACCACGACCACAGCTGCACCAACAACGACCACAGCTGCCCCAACCACGACCACAGCTGCTCCAACAACGACCACAGCTGCTCCAACAACG
Organism: Labrus bergylta; assembly: GCF_963930695.1. Lineage (NCBI taxonomy): Eukaryota > Metazoa > Chordata > Actinopteri > Labriformes > Labridae > Labrus > Labrus bergylta. The sequence goes on along the minus strand of NC_089213.1, from coordinate 11,926,599 downwards.
ACCACAGCTGCTCCAACCACAACCACAGCTGCACCAACAACGACCACAGCTGCCCCAACCACGACCACAGCTGCACCAACAACGACCACAGCTGCCCCAACCACGACCACAGCTGCCCCAACAACGACCACAGCTGCTCCAACAACGACCACAGCTGCACCAACAACGACCACAGCTGCCCCAACCACGACCACAGCTGCTCCAACAACAACCACAGCTGCCCCAACAACAACCACAGCTGCCCCAACAACGACCACAGCTGCACCAACAACGACCACAGCTGCCCCAACCACGACCACAGCTGCACCAACAACGACCACAGCTGCCCCAACCACGACCACAGCTGCACCAACAACGACCACAGCTGCCCCAACCACGACCACAGCTGCACCAACAACGACCACAGCTGCCCCAACCACGACCACAGCTGCTCCAACAACGACCACAGCTGCCCCAACAACGACCACAGCTGCCCCAACAACGACCACAGCTGCTCCAACCACAACCACAGCTGCCCCAACCACGACTACAGCTGCCCCAACCACGACTACAGCTGCCCCAACCACGACTACAGCTGCAGCAACAACAACCACAGCTGCCCCAACAACGACCACAGCTGCCCCAACCACGACTACAGCTGCAGCAACAACAACCACAGCTGCCCCAACAACGACCACAGCTGCCCCAACAACGACCACAGCTGCCCCAACCACGACTACAGCTGCCCCAACCACAACCACAGCTGCAGCAACAACGACCACAGCTGCAGCAACAACAACCACAGCTGCCCCAACAACGACCACAGCTGCCCCAACCACGACTACAGCTGCAGCAACAACAACCACAGCTGCAGCAACAACGACCACAGCTGCAGCAACAACAACCACAGCTGCCCCAACAACGACCACAGCTGCCCCAACCACGACTACAGCTGCCCCAACAACGACCACAGCTGCCCCAACAACGACCACAGCTGCCCCAACCACGACTACAGCTGCCCCAACCACAACCACAGCTGCAGCAACAACGACCACAGCTGCAGCAACAACAACCACAGCTGCCCCAACAACGACCACAGCTGCCCCAACAACGACCACAGCTGCCCCAACCACGACTACAGCTGCCCCAACCACAACCACAGCTGCAGCAACAACGACCACAGCTGCAGCAACAACGACCACAGCTGCCCCAACCACGACCACAGCTGCCCCAACCACGACCACAGCTGCCCCAACAACAACCACAGCTGCAGCAACAACAACCACAGCTGCCCCAACAACAACCACAGCTCCCGCAACAACAACCACAGCTGCAGCAACAACAACCACAGCTGCCCCAACAACAACCACAGCTGCTGCAGCAACAACAACCACAGCTGCACCAACCACGACCATAGCTGCACCAACAATGACCACAGCTGCCCCAACAACAACCCCCACTGTAGCAACAAATAACGGCCAAGGTGCAACCACAGTTGCTTCAGGAGCAACCAACAATGTGGCTGGAGCAACCACAGCCGCTGGAGCAACAAATAACGCCCAAGGTGCAACCACAGCCGCTGGAGCAACAAATAATGCTCAAGGTGCAACCACAGTTGCTTCAGGAGCAACCAACAATGTGGCTGGAGCAACCACAGCCGCTGGAGCGACAAATAACGGCCAAGGTGCAACCACAGTTGCTTCAGGAGCAACCAACAATGTGGCTGGAGCAACCACAGCCGCTGGAGCGACAAATAACGGCCAAGGTGCAACCACAGTTGCTTCAGGAGCAACCAACAATGTGGCTGGAGCAACCACAGCCGCTGGAGCAACGAATAACGCCCAAGGTGCAACCACAGCCGCTGGAGCAACAAATAACGCTCAAGGTGCAACCACAGGTGCTTCAGGAGCAACCAACAATGCTGCTGGAGCAGCAGGTGCACCAGAAGCAACAACAACTGCTGCCTCCTCTGCAGTCATCAACCAAACAAGTTTCCTTTTAGTCATAGCAGCTCTTACAGCAATTCTTTGGAATTAAGAATTGGACTGAAACAAAGGACTAAACAAACCCAAAGTTTTGACAGAAAGCTTTGTATTCATTGATCATCCTGATGAAACCAAAGAATGTGATGTATTTATATTATTTATAATGTGTAATGATTATCCTTGTGATTTTACTTCATGTGTGTGTTGTGTGTCTTCAAACAGTGAAAAAATAATACCACAACACTTCTTATATTATGTCCTGATTAAGTTTACTGACAAACTTGTTTAACAAACCTGATAACTCTGACACTGAACTTTATCAGCCACAGGCGGGATGGAGCTGTGCAACATGAGCTGCATTGTTTGTGATGCTTTATTATTATCTCAATGACTGCGTTACACAATGACGACGTCGGTAGATGAAACAATTTTGCAGCACACTGTAGTGATTGCTTGGATGCCTACTTTAGGTAAATGCATTTTTTAAGCCATATATTGTAATAAAATATTAAAGTGTGAAGATATAACTTTTCATTTTGTGTGTTTTTGTCATATTTGAGATTCATACTCAGATTTGGATCTCAATGAGCTCCTATAGAACAAGGGCACAAATAAATCCATCCTGAAGTGTAAAAAAGTTACTCATATAAAAGAGTTTAGAGACATTTAAATTAATTTTGTACTGGTAGAAAAGTAAAACCTGCAATTTGTATTTGATCATGTTTAAGGCAGTCAGGGTTCCCAACTGTCTCGCATCAGGACCCAGTGACCCCTCCTAAATGTCCTGAACCACATTTCTCAAAACGTTGCAGTTTGGAATGAAGTGACGAACATTACAGTACATCACATCACAAAACATGACTGTACAACTTTCTGGAAGTAGTCAACAGGTTTGATTTTGTAAGTGTCAGGATTTCTTCTCGTTATTTTGTTTTTCAGTTTTTAGAATTCCTTTTCCTGTTTTATTTAGTCTCTTTCTTCCTTCGAGTTGCTTGTTTCCCTTGTGTGTATCTTTTATTACTTTATTTACCTTGTTTAGTCTTTAGTGTTTTCTGTTTTCTTTTTTTCCTTTTTCTTTTTTCTTTATTTTTCTTTATTTAGCAAACATATAAGAATACATCTAATAGGATTAACAAAAAATATAAAAGGTGTGTCAGGAGGTCAAGAAGCCAAAAAGCTTATACAAGGGACCTCACCTCTTAAAACAACTAAGCAAATAGAATTACACAATTTCAGAACAAAATTAAATATCCACACATACACGTATTCATACACACACATATACAATGAAAAGAGTGAAAATTTAACTCGCTATCAGCTAATCAATGAAACAGGCATTCATCTGTTGAAAAGGTAGAGTGAAGGAGTGAGTTGATGGAAAATATATATATATATTTATATACTATATGCAAAAGTTAGACCTTGTGGATTAAATGTAAAGACAGTTTCTTTTTAAAGATCTCTGTAGATGATAAGCTGTTAATTTGTATTTTAGAATTCAGTATTTGTAACCCACCATATCTGAGGAAAAACTGACCATGTTTGGTTTATAAAAAGGAAGATGACGATGATTAAGCCGTCTGGTAGAATATGAATGAATCTGAGAATTGAATTGAAAAAAAATAATGATGGTGAAGAAAAAGGTACGAACATACATCTGTATATAAACACACATATCTGATGTATACTGATGTCATAAACTGAAAGAATGTTCAGTTATTTGAAGAGGTGATCAGATGCATCATATAAAGTTTAAGAAGGTGAGAGGGGTAAGTGTTTGCCAAGACAATGTTACCATAAATCAAATATGGATAAATCACAGAGTATTATAAGGTTAACATACAAGATAAATGTAAGTTTTTTCGCGGTATAGTACCCGGTTTCGAAAACGGCCGTTTTCGAAACCGCATACTAGTATGTACTGATTTGGCCAAAATGCAGTATGCAGTATGTAGTATGCAGTATGCGAACAAATGCGAGATCTGCAGAATGCCAAAAATACTCGGATGTCATACTGATTCGGGAAAAATGTACAGCATGCATCAGACCAGTCTACCTCGCGTACTGTCTCCCAGAATGCAAAGCGCCAGGCCAATATTTACAGTCAGAGAAATGGCGGAGCGCAGTATTTCGACGGCGGCTGAGACTGAATATAAATGTAAGTACCAATTACCAAACAACATTTGTCATCATTTTCTTTTGTTTCATTATAATAACGTATAATTTTTATTTGGTTAACATTATAATTTGGGCCCTTAACGAATGGCAAGCTGGCGTGTAATGAAGTTATGCATGCTAACGTAATGCTAAATATCACAACGATGGCAATGCTAGCATGCCGTCATCGTATATACACAAGCAACTTTACTATTACGCCACAGTAACCATTGACTCTTCAGGCCAGGATGTAGTGGTGGTCTCTCCTCCCTCCCCTGTACAGAAATGACTAAAACACAGTCACTTCTGAATGAAATCCAAATAGGCAAAATGTGAAACAGGCACTTTTATTAACAGAAACTGCAATGTGAACATGGTCATGAAAAATTATATTTGTGAAACAACAAAACCTAAATCTCTCATACCACAGGAGAATCTGGCAAGATAATCTTTGGAACGTCAGATAGTCGGGCCTTTGCTGACTTTGGTCGGAAGGGGGGAATCGGGCCCAAAATTTTCCTGATTATCTTGTAGTGTGTACCCCGCTTTAGTCCCTTTGAGACTTTTTCTTAAACTCTCATATTGACTTTTTCATTTGAATTGTCTTAGCTTCTTAGTTTGTTGATTTTAGTGGCCTTGTATTCGTCTGTCTTCTGGTTTATTAAATTATTTTGTTTGTGAAGACAGTGAACATTTGAACCAACATCAAGTGTGAAAAAAAATCATCACTCAACCAGTTTCTTTACACAGTCAGTATATTTAGATAAAGTATGAATCACTCTTAGGCTTTTGCCACACCTTACTGAGAGAAAAAAAATGATTCACCAAATCATTTACGTCTTTGTTCTCAACCTGATGTCACATTTCCCGCTCTGTGAGGATATAAAAGCAGCTGCTGTTCAATGGATTGAATGAACGAGCAAACAGCAAAGGATACAGAGCAAGTGGAATCAGAGAACATCACCACTTCAGTGCAGAGAAGACGAGTCAGCAGCCGACCAAATCTGTAAGTCATTTAAAGGACGAATATTTCTCCAATTTTATTTCATGCCAGTCTTTCTTCTCCTGAAATCACAATAAAGTTAATGGTGTTCTCTGTGCCAAACATTACATACATTTCTGTTCAAACCTTTAACTGTGTCATGCCTCTGAGGGAGAATATAATTTCTTCTATAAACAACCTTTCAGTATAGATTAATGGAGATATTTATAGGACCACAGAGATACAAACTATGACAAGAAACAACAAAGTGATAGAGATCATTCATTCTGAAAGCATGATTATGTTTGACATCATCACATTACAGTATTCACACTATTCAAAGACTTTAAAAACAGATGTATCTTTTCCATACACTACATTTAAGATACAAATACATTTATCGAGTCAATCTAACAAAATAAATTGTTTTTATTTTGTAGAAGACCGAAGAACCTCCTCCACCATGATGATGAGAATCTGTATCTTCTTTCTTCTGTTAGCTGGTGAGTTTCAAAAAGTTATTAAAAATGTGATGAATGATGTTTCTTTCGAATGCAGACAAGTTAGAATGTTAAATTGACTTTAAACTACAATGCCCAACAGCTTCAAGCAACGGACAGACAACAAACACAGCTGCTCCAACAACAACCACAGCTGCTCCAACAACAACCACAGCTGCCCCAACCACGACCACAGCTGCTCCAACAACAACCACAGCTGCAGCAACAACAACCACAGCTGCCCCAACCACGACCACAGCTGCTCCAACAACAACCACAGCTGCACCAACAACAACCACAGCTGCTCCAACAACAACCACAGCTGCTCCAACAACAACCACAGCTGCTCCAACAACAACCACAGCTGCCCCAACCACGACCACAGCTGCTCCAACAACAACCACAGCTGCTCCAACAACAACCACAGCTGCACCAACAACAACCACAGCTGCACCAACAACAACCACAGCTGCTCCAACAACGACCACAGCTGCTCCAACAACAACCACAGCTGCACCAACAACAACCACAGCTGCTCCAACAACGACCACAGCTGCTCCAACAACAACCACAGCTGCCCCAACAACAACCACAGCTGCTCCAACAACGACCACAGCTGCTCCAACAACAACCACAGCTGCCCCAACAACAACCACAGCTGCTCCAACAACAACCACAGCTGCCCCAACCACGACCACAGCTGCTCCAACAACAACCACAGCTGCTCCAACAACAACCACAGCTGCACCAACAACAACCACAGCTGCACCAACAACAACCACAGCTGCTCCAACCACGACCACAGCTGCACCAACAACAACCACAGCTGCTCCAACAACAACCACAGCTGCACCAACAACAACCACAGCTGCACCAACAACAACCACAGCTGCTCCAACAACAACCACAGCTGCACCAACAACAACCACAGCTGCTCCAACAACGACCACAGCTGCTCCAACAACAACCACAGCTGCTCCAACAACGACCACAGCTGCCCCAACAACAACCACAGCTGCCCCAACCACGACCACAGCTGCACCAACAACAACCACAGCTGCAGCAACAACAACCACAGCTGCCCCAACCACGACCACAGCTGCCCCAACAACAACCCCAGCTGCCCCAACCACGACTACAGCTGCCCCAACAACAACCACAGCTCCAGCAACAACAACCACAGCTGCAACAACAAACACAGCTGCAACAACAACCACAGCTGCAGCAACAACAACCACAGCTGCCCCAACCACGACTACAGCTGCCCCAACCACGACTACAGCTGCCCCAACAACAACCACAGCTCCAGCAACAACAACCACAGCTGCAACAACAAACACAGCTGCAACAACAACCACAGCTGCAACAACAACCACAGCTGCCCCAACAACAACCACAGCTGCCCCAGCCACGACCACAGCTGCCCCAACAACGACCACAGCTGCTGCAGCAACAACAACCACAGCTGCCCCAACCACGTCCACAGCTGCCCCAACAACAACCACAGCTGCAGCAACAACAACCACAGCTGCAACAACAAACACAGCTGCAACAACAACCACAGCTGCCCCAACAACAACCACAGCTGCCCCAGCCACGACCACAGCTGCCCCAACAACAACCACAGCTGCTGCAGTAACAACAACCACAGCTGCCCCAACCACGTCCACAGCTGCCCCAATAACAACCACAGCTGCAGCAACAACAACCACAGCTGCCCCAACCACGACTACAGCTGCCCCAACAACAACCCCCACTGTAGCAACAAATAACGGCCAAGGTGTAACCACAGTTGCTTCAGGAGCAACCAACAATGTGGCTGGAGCAACCACAGCCGCTGGAGCAACAAATAACGGCCAAGGTGCAACCACAGTTGCTTCAGGAGCAACCAACAATGTGGCTGGAGCAACCACAGCCGCTGGAGCAACAAATAACGCCCAAGGTGCAACCACAGCCGCTGGAGCAACGAATAACGCTCAAGGTGCAACCACAGCCGCTGGACCAACAAATAACGCTCAAGGTGCAACCACAGCCGCTGGAGCAACAAATAACGCCCAAGGTTTAACCACAGGTGCTTCAGGAGCAACCAATAATGCTGCCGGAGCAGCAGGTGCACCAGAAGCATCAACAACTGCTGCCTCCTCTGCAGTCATCAACCAAACAAGTTTCCTTTTAGTCATAGCAGCTCTTACAGCAATTCTTTGGAATTAAGAACTGGACTGAAACAAAGGACTAAACAAACCCAAAGTTTTGACAGAAAGATTTGTATTCATTGATCATCCTGATGAAACCAAAGAATGTGATGTATTTATATTATTTATAATGTGTAATGATTATCCTTGTGATTTTACTTCATGTGTGTGTTGTGTCTTCAAACAGTGAAAAATAATACCACAACACTTCTTATATTATGTCCTGATTAAGTTTACTGACAAACTTGTTTAACAAACCTGATAACTCTGACACTGAACTTCATCAGCCACAGGCGGGATGGAGCTGTGCAACATGAGCTGCATTGTTTGTGATGCTTTATTATTATCTCAATGACTGCGTTACACAATGATGACATCGGTAGATGAAACAATGTGCAGCACACTGTAGTGATTGCTTGAATGCCTACTTTAGGTCTGCATTTTTAAGCCATATATTGTAATAAAATAGTGTGAAGATATAACTTTTCATTTTGTGTGTTTTTGTCATATTTGAGATTCATACTCAGATTTGGCTCTCAATGAGCTCCTAAAGAACAAGGGCACAAATAAATCCATCCTGAAGTGTAAAAAAGTTACTCATATAAAAGAGTTTAGAGACATTTAAATTAATTCTGTACTGGTAGAAAAGTAAAACCTGCAATTTGTATTTGATCATGTTTAAGGCAGTCAGGGTTCTCAACTGTCTCGCATCAGGACCCAGTGACCCCTCCTAAATGTCCTGAACCACATTTTTAAAAACGTTGCAGTTTGGAGTGAAGTGACGAACATTACAGTACATCACATCACAAAACATGACTTTTTTATTTATTTAGCAAACATATAAGAATACATCAAATAGGATTAACAAAAAATATCAGAGGTCAAGAAGCCAAAAGGCTTATACAAGGGACCTCACCTCTTAAAACAACTAAGCAAATAGAATTACACAATTTCAGAACAAAATTAAATATCCACACATACACGTATTCATACACACACATATACAATGAAAAGAGTGAAAATTTAACTCGCTATCAGCTAATCAATGAAACAGGCATTCATCTGTTGAAAAGGTAGAGTGAAGGAGTGAGTTGATGGAAAATATATATATATATTTATATACTATATGCAAAAGTTAGACCTTGTGGATTAAATGTTAAGACAGTTTCTTTTTAAAGATCTCTGTAGACGATGAAGATCTCTGTAGACGATGAACCCCACATCTTTGGAGGTACCAGTGTTTTCATACAAATAAGCTTTTACCGTTGTGTTGTGATAGAGAGTTTGTGAAAGAGCGTTCCCTGGTGGGGAAAGTGGACGCGGACGGGAAGATCAAGCACAAGTGGGAGAACCTCAAACAAAAATATAAGGTAGGAATAAGTAAGCTGCTACCTTCCAAAGGTGTGAGATGACCTGCAATGACTTTAATGACTTTTGTGTGTGTGTGTGTGTGTGTGTGTGTGTGTGTGTGTGTGTGTGTGTGTGTGTGTGTGTGTGTGTGTGTGTGTGTGTGTGTGTGTGTGTGTGTGTGTGTGTGTGTGTGTGTGTGTGTGTGTCTGTGTGTGTGGTTTGTGTGTCCCCAAAACGGGAGTGAACACGGAGAGAGGAGAGGCCACCGCTGCATCCTGGAAATGGCATTGTGGACAGAGCCCGGAAGTCCTGTGAACAAGGGTGATGTATTGTGAATATGTCATTGTGCTTGACATGGTACAGGACAGATTATGTTGAAAATGCCCGTCTCAAACACTTCTGAAATGTGACATCACAAATTCAATTGTGATTATACAATATCTTTTAAAGTAATTACAATGTTTACAATCATGAGATAAGTAGAAATTCACACATGAACATATTGACGTTGCAGTTGTTGGGTGACAAATACAAATCACAGTAAGTGTGAGTCCTGGTCCACATTCACTTTAACTGTATGTGCGATGACTGCAACACCATTTCCAGCAGTGTTAGGTGGACTTAAAGTTAACCCAACCTTCCATAGGTATTAATGTCAGTAAATGATGACTGAATTATTTATTAGATCAACAATCCCTTAAGCAGCGTAAGCTGTACTAATACATTTCTACCTGTATATGTATTAAGGAAGCGGCCTTTGTGATCACACACCACCAGCAGCTGAATGGAATGGAAGAGCTCCCTGTTGAACAACACAAAATGTTATTGATAACCCACCCTCTTGATGATGCTGATGATACCTCCAGCGACTCGATGAACAACATCATGAACCGTGGTGATGGGGACATCAAAGGCTCCTGACACCACCCGATACAAGGTGGCACTGGCCAGCCAGTATAAATATATCCCCACTTCGAGGTCTTTGCTCCAGCCATGGTCCTTGGTGTATGTTTGAATTTAGTTGTTGTTAAGAAATGAAGTGGTTACTAATAAACATACTTGTCACACAATAGTATTTATTGACTTATCTGAGTGTATATACCTTCAATATTTGAGGTGAGGAGCATACATTAACTTCCTTACATAATCCCAGTTTACCCTTACAAATATTTAATGTGTCCTATTTACATGGTCTTCATTTTGTAATAGGATAGCCAGAATGTTTCTCCTGTTGACAGCTTGCTTCCTTCTTCTTGCCACATTGTGGGCATGAACCAATGACAAATATGACATTTTCAGATATTTGTGTCTTACCACCTCAGATGTTCCTGCTTTTCCGACTGTACGATGCATGTGCAACATGTGGACAAGCTGCTGCAATTACAGGGTCCTTTGCTTGCTCTCTTATTACATATTATTCATACCTGTGTAAAAATTAAACCTGAGTACTTGAAAAGTATACTACAATGTTAATTTATATTTCAGAATGTAATTAAATAAATTACTACTAATAATAGCATGCTAATATTTCAACCATGGATGTTATGTATAAATGACAGAAGATATGAGAGATTATTGACTGTTTTCTTTTAATTACGTTAATTATTTTTTTTACATGGTTGATAATCAAAGTCAGAGTAAAACACACAAACAAACTACCAATTAACAAGTTGATGAAAAGGCACCCATTTTCATTAAAGCAGAATTACAAGAATGATGGAACGTAGCCTTCGCAAGATGAATGAGATCCGTCTCCGTTACATTGACTGCGCCTGGATGACAATTAAATACCACTGAATTAACTTATGTCACGGGTAAATGTTTTTGTCCCATGTAAAATAAGGACAATCGAAATGAAGCACTTGTCAGCTTATTTCATTACACCGTAGCAGCGTTTACCTCCAGATGGGCCGTTGTTTACTTAGTTTAACCGGAGCCAAGCACACTGCAAAATAACTGACGACCAGCAGTCATACTACATACTACTGTTGAACGCAGTATGCAGTATGCAGTATGCAGTATGCAGTATATACTGAATACTGATTTAGATAGTAGTATGTAGTATGCGGTTTCAGCCAGAGTCTTGTTTCCCTCCAGTTTTAATTGCCCTGATTGTCTTCACCTGTGTGTGATTGCTCCAGTGTCTTTTTCATGTCAGTGTACCTTCCCTCTTGTTGGCAGTTCTTACGTCTTCCTACCTGAGTTCTTGTCTCCCGTATTCTGAAGTATCCTCGTGGCTTTTGGTTTTCTCCTTGTGTCTGTAGGACTTTGTTTGTTTTAAGAAATATCCTATTTGTTTAAATTAATACTTTTTGCTTCAGATTCTGCACTTGGGTCCTCTTCTTTGTCTTTAATGAACCTGACAATAAGCAGAGTGTTTTGTTTCTAATGCTGATTTGATGTCTTCATGCTTTCATCAACAGCGCTTCACTGTACACAACACACTGAACGTTTTGTTATTCTTTTTGACCCCAACGTAGGAAAACATGTTTTCAGTGTAAACATCTTCTTCCTTTGTCACCTTAGCATGGCAGATGACCAACGTTAAGGTTCATTAGCGCCACCTACTGAGTATGAATAAACAACCCTACTACACATGTTCTGTAAAATACAAAGTGCAGCATAGACCCTTTGACACAAATGTTTTTTACCACCACCAACAGGATCAGACTCCATCACGGGGGTATCACCACCACCCCTACCTGGGTCTAAACTCTATCAGAGATGTATATCCACCACCACTACCAGGGTCTAGACACAATCAGGGGGGTATCACCACCTACACCAGAGTGCAGACTATATCAGGGGGTATCACCACCACCACTACCAATGTCTAGACTCCATCAGGGGGTATCACCACCACCACCACCAGGGTCTAGAATCCATCAGGGGGGTATCACCACCACCACCACAAGGGTCTAGACTCCATCCGGGGGGTATCACCACCACCATTGTCTAGACTCCATCAGGGGGGTATCACCACCACCACCACCACCAGGGTCTAGACTCCATCCGGGGGGTATCACCACCACCATTGTCTAGACTCCATCAGGGGGGTATCACCACCACCACCACCACCAGGGTCTAGACTCCATCCGGGGGGTATCACCACCACCATTGTCTAGACTCCATCAGGGGGGTATCACCACCACCACCACCACCAGGGTCTAGACTCCATCCGGGGGGTATCACCACCACCATTGTCTAGACTCTATCAGAGAGGTATCACCACCACCACTACCTGGGTCTAGACTCCATCAGGGGGTATCACCACCACCACAACCACGACCACCAGGGTCTAGACTCTATCAGGGGGTATCACCACCACCACCACAACCACGACCACCAGGGTCTAGACTCTATTTAGAGAGGTATCACCACCACCACTACCAGGGTCTAGACTCCATCAGGGGGTATCACCACCACCACCAAGGTCAAGAATCCATCAGAGGGGTATCAATATCACCACAAGGGTTTAGACTCCATCAGGGGGGTATCACCACCACCACCACCAGTGTCTAGACTCCATCAGGGGGTATAACCACCCACCACCAGCAGTTACTGAGAATTTACCATGGAGATTTAACAAAAGCCTCAACTTGTGAAGTCAATAATGTCTTCAAACTATTTTCAAATATTTCCATGAAAGGTCACATCATAGGTGTTTCAGTAGCTCTGCCCTGGCAGCTGTCGGGTTTATAACAACACAAGTTTACATCAGTATTTAATCGTTCGATGTTCTATGTTGATCAATGAGTTTCTTATGTTTAAGGGGTTTGTGTATCTTATTGTTGGCTGTGACAATAGCTAAATATATTTCTTTGTGTTTTATAATGTTGACCGTCCGTGTGTTTCACCACACACTACAGCAAGAACCAAATGTGATTACAATGCTGCACCATTAAAGACAAAATACAGTGAAATATAATACATTGAACTTTGAGCTTTAATGTTTCATATATAATCCATATTAAAAAGTCAAGCACAAAACATTCAGAACAGTATGCAGCACAGTATGTCTTTCTGTAAAGACCTGAGATACCACATATTAAAAATCACATGTATTAACATAATAAATAAGAATAAATTAGATTAAATAAATTAGTGACTTTGTCAAAAGAAAGACATTCTATGGAGTCAAGTGTTTGGTAATGAGTCCCTTGATCAAATCCAGTTCTTAATACCAAATAATTGTTGTAAGAGCTGCTAAGACTAAAAGGAAGCTGGTTTTGTTGATGATTGCAGAGGAGGCAGCTGCTGCTGTAGTACCCGCCACCGATGATGGTGTTGTGATTGCTCCCTGGGCTATAAAGTTTCCTCCTGATGCAGTGGTGGTTGCACCTTGGGCATTGTTGGTTGCTGCTGAAGCTGTGGTTGCTCCAGCTGCATTATTGGTTGCTGCTGAAGCTGTGGTTGCTCCGGCTGCATTATTGGTTGCTGCTGAAGCTGTGGTTGCTCCGGCTGCATTATTGGTTGCTGCTGAAGCTGTGGTTACTCCGGCTGCATTGTTGGTTGTTGTTGGAGCAGCTGTGGTTGTTGTTGGAGCGGCAGTGGTTGTTGGGGCAGCTGTGGTTGTTGTTGGAGCAGTTGTGGTTGGAGCAGCTGTGGTTGTTGTTGGGGCAGCTGTGGTTGTTGTTGGAGTAGCTGTGGTGGTTGTTGGTGCAGCTGTGGTTGTTGTTGGAGCAGCTGTGGTTGTTGTTGGAGCGGCAGTGGTTGTTGGGGCAGCTGTGGTTGTTGTTGGAGCAGCTGTGGTTGTTGTTGGTGCAGCTGTGGTTGTTGTTGGAGCAGCTGTGGTTGTTGTTGGAGCAGCTGTGGTCGTTGTTGGTGCAGCTGTGGTTGTTGTTGGTGCAGCTGTAGTTGTTGGAGTGACAGTGGTTGTTGGGGCAGCTGTGGTTGTTGTTGGAGCAGCTGTGGTTGTTGTTGGGGCAGCTGTGGTTGTTGTTGGAGCAGCTGTGGTTGTTGTTGGTGCAGCTGTGGTTGTTGTTGGAGCAGCTGTGGTTGTTGTTGGAGCAGCTGTAGTCGTTGTTGGAGCAGCTGTAGTTGTTGTTGGAGCAGCTGTGGTTGTGGTTGGAGCAGCTGTGGTTGTGGTTGGAGCAGCTGTAGTTGTTGTTGGAGCAGCTGTGGTTGTTGTTGGGGCAGCTGTGGTTGTTGTTGGAGCAGCTGTGGTTGTTGTTGGGGCAGCTGTGGTTGTTGTTGGGGCAGCTGTGGTTGTTGTTGGGGCAGCTGTGGTCGTTGTTGGAGCAGCTGTGGTCGTTGTTGGAGCAGCTGTGGTTGTTGTTGGAGCAGCTGTGGTTGTTGTTGGTGCAGCTGTGGTTGTTGTTGGTGCAGCTGTAGTTGTTGTTGGAGTGGCAGTGGTTGTTGGGGCAGCTGTGGTTGTTGTTGGAGCAGCTGTGGTTGTTGTTGGGGCAGCTGTGGTTGTTGTTGGAGCAGCTGTGGTTGTTGTTGGAGCAGCTGTGGTTGTTGTTGGTGCAGCTGTAGTTGTTGTTGGAGTGGCAGTGGTTGTTGGGGCAGCTGTGGTTGTTGTTGGAGCAGCTGTGGTTGTTGTTGGGGCAGCTGTGGTTGTTGTTGGAGCAGCTGTGGTTGTTGTTGGAGCAGCTGTGGTTGTTGTTGGAGCGGCAGTGGTTGTTGGGGCAGCTGTGGTTGTTGTTGGAGCAGCTGTGGTTGTTGTTGGTGCAGCTGTGGTTGTTGTTGGAGCAGCTGTGGTTGTTGTTGGAGCAGCTGTGGTTGTTGTTGGTGCAGCTGTGGTTGTTGTTGGTGCAGCTGTAGTTGTTGTTGGAGTGGCAGTGGTTGTTGGGGCAGCTGTGGTTGTTGTTGGAGCAGCTGTGGTTGTTGTTGGGGCAGCTGTGGTTGTTGTTGGAGCAGCTGTGGTTGTTGTTGGAGCAGCTGTAGTCGTTGTTGGAGCAGCTGTAGTTGTTGTTGGAGCAGCTGTGGTTGTGGTTGGAGCAGCTGTGGTTGTGGTTGGAGCAGCTGTAGTTGTTGTTGGAGCAGCTGTGGTTGTTGTTGGGGCAGCTGTGGTTGTTGTTGGAGCAGCTGTGGTTGTTGTTGGGGCAGCTGTGGTTGTTGTTGGGGCAGCTGTGGTCGTTGTTGGAGCAGCTGTGGTCGTTGTTGGAGCAGCTGTGGTTGTTGTTGGAGCAGCTGTAGTTGTTGTTGGGGCAGCTGTGGTTGTTGTCTGTCCGTTGCTTGAAGCTGTTGGGCATTGTAGTTTAAAGTCAATTTAACATTCAAACCTGTCTGCATTTGAAAGAAATATCATTCATCATGTTTTTTTTATTTACTCTTTGAAACTCACCAACTAACAGAAGAAAGAAGACACAGATTCTCATCATCATGGTCGAGGAGGTTCTTTTTTATTCTACAAAATAAAAGCATTTATTTCTGTTAGATTTACTTTCAAAATAAAACTTTATACATTTGGACCAGATCCAGTTTATATTATTTCATTCATTCACAATAATTACTGTAAACTGGAGATAAAAATACTAATATTGAATATATTTGTATAACTCTAATTATTTAATAATTTCTGTCTTTCAGAGTCTTTAAAACGTTACTTTAAATAAAAACTGTTTTCATCTTTCAAAGGAAACTAATTCATGCTTGATCTCATGAAGTTTTATCCTCATTTTGACATCTTCACTTTTCAGTGAATGAAACTGACTTTGATTAATGTAAAGTATTTAAATTCATAAAAGGAACAAAACATTAAAAATATCTTTACATTTATAGAGAAGTAATAACTTTACAATTAAAGAATGCTCATCAGAGTCTCTTTCTGTTTTCAGACTAAAAACAACGAGCACAGATAAACAATGTTCACTACGTTAACATAAAGTGAGGATGACGATCATTATGAAGCACCTTGTAATAGTAAGTGAAGAAAGAGAAGGAACAGATTAGAAATGGACAGATCATCTTCATGTAAATACTCACAGTTTGTTCTGCTGACTCGTCTTCTCTGCACTGACTGAAGTCGGGATGCTCTCTGATTCTACCTGTTCTGTATCCTTTGCTGTGTGCTCGTTGATGTCCTCCACTGAACACACAGCAGCTTATAAATCCACACAGAGCAGATAAGATGACATCAGGCTGTGGACAAAGACGTAAATAATCTGTATGACTAATGTTTATTTCTTTCCTGTGTAAGGCGTGGCTGCCCCATACACTTCATACTTCTTTGGTTTGGTTGATATGTTCAGAGAGTAAGAATCTGGTTGAGTGACGCCGTGTGTCAGTCATGACGTTGGGTTGAATATTTTTGGCAGTCTAAATTTGTCACCTGCAATCCTCAACGTCACTTCCTATTAAGATTGCATTAAGCTTTTTCATGGAGCTTCTTCTGTCCTGTTACCTGTTGTGGTTTTGACTCGAGTAATGATCGAACTCTGACAGGCATCAGATTTCATAAAGGTATCAAATCTTTTCTTCATAACAGTTCAATGCCTTTAAATCAGGTCACTTTGGGGGCTCTCACAGTTTCATCAAAAACATACTAAAAACAAAGAAGGACCCTCGTCACTCTTTAAAGGACTCTCTTCATGACAGTCACTCAGTCAAACTATTCCTTCTGTTTGGACTCTGTACTGGTTTCTTGAGGTTCAGGGTTGTGATGGTTACTCTTTTTTCCTCTCAATGGAAAGAGACTCCTTCAGCAGGTGTCAGAAACACGCTTTCTGTTTGATCTCATGTTGGTTTCCACATGTTGTGGGGGCTCGGTTGTATCATTTAAAGGCAGATTCTCAGTGGGATATATGAGTTACCTTCACAGATAGAAAGAAAAAGTCTTCCCCTGATACCAACACGTACGACAGGAGAGAAAAGAACCGGAGGAGAGGGTAGCAAAGCTCCATGAATTGGACTGTCTTGGTTTCAGAAACAGCCCAGCCCCCCACCAGCTTCATGTGACCGTTCAGGGTTAGTGATCTGGCTTCACTAACCCTGACTTAAGCGATCGTGCTGAACGGTCACATGAAGCTGGTTATCAACCTGATAAGTAAACCCAGAGTTTCAGAGAGCAAGTTCACATATAAGGGGCAGAGTTAGCTTCATATAACCTATCACAATCATCACTGCTGTCAGCAGAGCGTCATATCTAACAAACTATATTAAAAATAGAAAGACGTTTAAGACAAACAGGCTCCCAGAGACTAAAGTTACACAGCTGCAGGAACAAATGTAGGAAGGACAACTGGCAGATTTTTTTTTTAAAAAGGCAAGTATTAATGTGCAAATTACGGCTTATTATATTCTTTAGTTCACCTTAGAACTGAAGATAATAACTCCTGTTTATATTTATAACAGTTTGAGAAGTTATATTTCAGCTGCAGCTCTGACGATAACAAACAGAGCGGCATGGAGCCACTAAACATTCATAAGAAAATATAAGATATTCATGATTTAACATCTTAAAAACACAACTCAAAGGCTCCGCTGCTTTTTCAGTCTCTGTTAAAGAGACCCCAACTTGTTGAACTCTACTCAATGAGAGCGATGTCATTGGCCAAATCGCTTGCTTGATGTAAATGTTTTCATACATCCACTCACCCTGACATTGCACATATCATTTTTTTTACTAAGGAGCTTGAAGGAGAAATTCATCTTAATGTTGGCGAAACAGATTTGACTGTTCTTCTGAGCGATGTTGTGAAATGTGAGGGAGTGCAGTGTGTGTGAGAAAGGAGCTGAGAGAAGCAAAAAGGAGACTGGAGGAAGAGGGGTCAGCATGTCACACTGAAAACATGCTTAGTTTTTTAATATACTTAATTAACCCATGAGGGGAAATGTTGGTTTACACTGTTATTGAGAGTCATGCCTGTACACACACACACACACACAGGCCCAAAACACACACATGCCCAACAAGGATCTGAGGACATGCAGTGATAGGGAGATTTCAGAGGGAGGGGCTGCACATGAAAGAGCACCGGAGCTGTTAGGGGCCAGTGCCTTACTCAAGGGCACCTCAGCAATCCTTGATAAGTGACCTGGCACTTCTCCAGCAACCAGACTGACTTCCAGACTTTGGTCTGCACCAGGACTTGAACCAGCAATCCTTTGATTTCAAACCCAAGCACCTATAGACTGAGCTACTTGCCAACTAATTTGTGCATAGTTAAAAGAAAAGTCAGACAGAGAAGGCGTGGCTTTCCCTGATACTTGGTACTTCTTTGTTTGGTTGATATGTTCAGAGAGTAAGAATGTGGTTGAGTGACGTTGTGTGTCAGTCATGATGTTGGATTGAATATTTCTGCTGTGATTCTTGTTGTCAGCCCTAACATGTATTTTTCTTAATGCTAACATTACACCAACCTTTGTAGTCATTGTGCACCTGACAACTTGTTTCCTTTCGTTGTTTAAATGTGAGTATTTGAAGTATGAAAGACAAAGACAGAGTTTCCAGCGTCACTGAGTCAAACAGTTTTGACAGACACCCAACCTGCTCAGGGGGAGCATCAGGTCACAGTTTTTTCACTTCTTCTCTGTCTGA
Source organism: Labrus bergylta (assembly GCF_963930695.1). Taxonomy (NCBI): domain Eukaryota; kingdom Metazoa; phylum Chordata; class Actinopteri; order Labriformes; family Labridae; genus Labrus; species Labrus bergylta. The sequence continues at coordinate 11,907,970 of NC_089213.1, read as the reverse complement.
CTTTTCTTTGTTTTTAGTATGTTTTTGATGAAGCTGTGAGAGCCCCCAAAGTGACCTGATTTAAAGGCATTGAACTGTTATGAAGAAAAGATTTGATACCTTTATGAAATCTGATGCCTGTCATGAAGAGTTCAATCATTACTCAAGTCAAAACCACAACAGGTAACAGGACAGAAGAAGCTCCATGAAAAAGCTTAATGCAATCTTAATAGGAAGTGACGTTGAGTATTGCAGGTGACAAATTTAGACTGCCAAAAATATTCAACCCAACGTCATGACTGACACACGGCGTCACTCAACCAGATTCTTACTCTCTGAACATATCAACCAAACCAAAGAAGTATGAAGTGTATGGGACAGCCACGCCTTACACAGGAAAGAAATAAACATTAGTCATACAGATTATTTACGTCTTTGTCCACAGCCTGATGTCATCTTATCTGCTCTGTGTGGATTTATAAGCTGCTGTGTGTTCAGTGGAGGACATCAACGAGCACACAGCAAAGGATACAGAACAGGTAGAATCAGAGAGCATCCCGACTTCAGTCAGTGCAGAGAAGACGAGTCAGCAGAACAAACTGTGAGTATTTACATGAAGATGATCTGTCCATTTCTAATCTGTTCCTTCTCTTTCTTCACTTACTATTACAAGGTGCTTCATAATGATCGTCATCCTCACTTTATGTTAACGTAGTGAACATTGTTTATCTGTGCTCGTTGTTTTTAGTCTGAAAACAGAAAGAGACTCTGATGAGCATTCTTTAATTGTAAAGTTATTACTTCTCTATAAATGTAAAGATATTTTTAATGTTTTGTTCCTTTTATGAATTTAAATACTTTACATTAATCAAAGTCAGTTTCATTCACTGAAAAGTGAAGATGTCAAATGAGGATAAAACTTCATGAGATCAAGCATGAATTAGTTTCCTTTGAAAGATGAAAACAGTTTTATTTAAAGTAACGTTTTAAAGACTCTGAAAGACAGAAATTATTAAATAATTAGAGTTATACAAATATATTCAATATTAGTATTTTTATCTCCAGTTTACAGTAATTATTGTGAATGAATGAAATAATATGAACTGGATCTGGTCCAGTTTTATTTTGAAAGTAAATCTAACAGAAATAAATGCTTTTATTTTGTAGAATAAAAAAGAACCTCCTCGACCATGATGATGAGAATCTGTGTCTTCTTTCTTCTGTTAGTTGGTGAGTTTCAAAGAGTAAATAAAAAAAACATGATGAATGATATTTCTTTCAAATGCAGACAGGTTTGAATGTTAAATTGACTTTAAACTACAATGCCCAACAGCTTCAAGCAACGGACAGACAACAACCACAGCGGCTCCAACAACCACAGCGGCTCCAACCACGACCACAGCTGCTCCAACAACAACCACAGCTGCCCCAACAACAACCACAGCTGCTCCAACAACAACCACAGCTGCTCCAACAACCACAGCGGCTCCAACCACGACCACAGCTGCCCCAACAACAACTACAGCTGCTCCAACAACAACCACAGCTGCCCCAACAACAACCACAGCTGCTCCAACAACAACCACAGCTGCTCCAACAACAACCACAGCTGCTCCAACAACAACCACAGCTGCACCAACAACAACCACAGCTGCCCCAACAACAACTACAGCTGCTCCAACAACAACCACAGCTGCCACAACAACCACAGCTGCACCAACAACAACCACAGCTGCTCCAACAACAACCACAGCTGCTCCAACAACAACCACAGCTGCTCCAACAACAACCACAGCTGCCCCAACAACAACCACAGCTGCTCCAACAACAACCACAGCTGCTCCAACAACAACCACAGCTGCCCCAACAACAACCACAGCTGCTCCAACCACAACTGCTCCAACAACAACCACAGCTGCTCCAACCACAACTGCTCCAACAACAACCACAGCTGCTCCAACAACAACCACAGCTGCCCCAACAACAACCACAGCTGCTCCAACAACAACCACAGCTGCACCAACAACAACCACAGCTGCACCAACAACCACCACAGCTGCTCCAACAACAACCACAGCTGCACCAACAACGACCACAGCTGCTCCAACAACAACCACAGCTGCCCCAACAACCACTGCCGCTCCAACAACAACCACAGCTGCACCAACAACAACCACTGCCACTCCAACAACAACCACAGCTGCACCAACAACAACCACAGCTGCCCCAACAACCACAGCCGCTCCAACAACAACCACAGCTGCACCAACAACAACCACAGCTGCACCAACAACAACCACAGCTGCCCCAACAACCACAGCTGCTCCAACAACAACCACAGCTGCACCAACAACAACCACTGCCACTCCAACAACAACCACAGCTGCACCAACAACAACCACAGCTACACCAACAACGACCACAGCTGCTCCAACAACAACCACAGCTGCTCCAACAACAACCACAGCTGCACCAACAACAACCACAGCCGCTCCAACAACAACCACAGCTGCCCCAACAACCACTGCCGCTCCAACAACAACCACAGCTGCTCCAACAACAACCACAGCTGCCCCAACAACCACTGCCGCTCCAACAACAACCACAGCTGCACCAACAACAACCACAGCTGCTCCAACAACAACCACAGCTGCTCCAACAATGACCACAGCTGCTCCAACAACAACCACAGCTGCACCAACAATGACCACAGCTGCTCCAACAACAACCACAGCTGCTGCAACAACCACTGCAGCAATAACAACCACTGCCACTCCAACAACAACCACAGCTGCTTCAGGAGCCGCCAACAATGTGCCCGGAGCAACCACAGCTTCAGCAGCAACCAACAATGCAGCCGGAGCAACCACAGCTTCAGCAGCAACCAATAATGCAGCCGGAGCAACCACAGCTTCGGCAGCAACCAATAATGCAGCTGGAGCAACCACAGCTTCGGCAGCAACCAATAATGCAGCTGGAGCAACCACAGCTTCAGCAACAACCAACAATGCCCAAGGTGCAACCACCACTGCATCAGGAGGAAACTTTATAGCCCAGGGAGCAATCACAACACCATCATCGGTGGCGGGTACTACAGCAGCAGCTGCCTCCTCTGCAATCATCAACAAAACCAGCTTCCTTTTAGTCTTAGCAGCTCTTACAACAATTATTTGGTATTAAGAACTGGATTTGATCAAGGGACTCATTACCAAACACTTGACTCCATATAACGTCTTGCTTTTGACAAAGTCACTAATTTATTTAATCTAATTTATTCTTATTTATTATGTTAATACTTGTGATTTCTAATATGTAGTATCTCAGGTCTATACAGAAAGGACATTACTTTTATGAGAACAGATTCTGTGTCATGCACTAATTAGAACCACAGACAAACTTGTATTATTTATTCACCTATTTATTGTTTACATGAAAGAATATCATGCGTGCATCTTTACTACCCCCTGTTAACGAGACACAGAGCCGTATGAGCCACAGAGAGTCATGAAACAAAGCAACATTGATGTCATTACTATTGCATTACTCTGACATGAAGTTTCTGTATGGACATATTGTGCTGAATAGTGTGCTGAATGTTTTGTGCTCGACTTTTTAATATGGATTATTTATTAAACATTAAAGCTCAATGTTCAATGTATTCTATTTCACTGTATTTTGTCTTTCATTGTGAATCTTTGAATTGAATTTGTTTTAAACCCAATGGTTTTTATATTTCCAGATTTTGAATCATACACTGATTTACTCCTCTGATTTACTTTATCTATCATTTATTTATTCCTAATGCAACTATCTGCTATTGACTTGACATTGATCAATATGAATCTGATAAAGCAAAAAGAAAAATGTGAACAGATTCTCTGTCAGATGAACTTCTTCTGTATTAAACTAAAAAGGAAGTCACTGGATGGAAACACGATGTAGCACACTGATACACGTTCTGTTCCTGTTTTGGCTGATGATTTATTAAAAATTCAAGTTTGAAAAACAAAGAAACTTAAGTCTTTAATGATGGAGTCTAATAATGACATTGTGATTTTCCCGTAGAGTGCAGGAAGTGATGCCCTGTTGTTAGTACGTATTTTCATGGATTCATTCATCTTGATAATGTTGTGGACATATCTTGAAATTGTGTCAACCATCTCACAATAATTCTACTTTTGGGTCTGTGAAGCGTTAACCTTATATGGGTGAAGCACCTAAGTAGTAGCAGATCTATAAATGGATAGGAGCCAACTATATGTTGTCAGCAACTGTTTGCTAGACAGAGAGTCTACATCTGATATGTATACAAATCAGTATCATGTCATCTTTATTGTTTTATAGTGATGTACCCAAATGGAAAGGAATTTGTGGGATGTACCTTCTAGCAGAATATAAGCAACACTGTGTGATGAAGACTTTGCCATTTTGCCATTCTGCCATTTTGCCCATGATGGCCACTTTGCCCATGATTGTCATCGATTGTGAGATCTTGGTCAGCATGGGTCAGCGATGGTCTGCACTTTGTCAGCCATGTGTGTTGTGTTTCTGTGTTGTCTGACCATGGCTGAATAAATCTAAGATGATCCACAGTCTGTTTCATGATTTCATAATTGTCCATCTGCTACAGAAATAACCCCCACCTAACAGCTGTGGGAAGGTGTCAGGACCACAAACCTGACCATGACGTTCCCTAATTTCCTGCAAATGAATGCTCTGCTGGCTGTTTACTATACTTAGTTGCCTTCAGAAAAGCTGAGCGTCCCCAACAATCGAATATAAAATGCAATTTAATCTCATGTAGTCCAAAAAAAGGAAAAATACACCCACTCAGGGGGTTGTCTAGAGCAGGGGTGTCAAACTCATTTTAGCTCAGGGGCCACATGGAGGATAATCTATTCCCAAGTGGGCCGGACCGGTAAAAATATGGCATAATTAAAAATAACGACAATTTCAGATTGTTTTCTTTGTTTTAATTTGGTACAAAATAGTACAAGCACATTCAGAAAATGTATACATCACAAATAATCCTATTGCAAAAACACTTCAAATAAGTCGAAAATTGTGCAAAGTGTGCAATTTCAAGAACAATACCTCAGCGATTGGAACTTAAACTTCGTCTCAGTGTATCTACAAAGGCACACAACTTTGAGTCTCAGCCTATCTGAGATTGAACAAAATACAAACATCTCTTGTAGGTATCAAATACTTAATTTTGTCATTTCCACATATTAATCCTGGGCTAACCAAACCATACAAACTGAGGTAGAAACTATTCAATAAGGTTGAGTTACTCCTTGCCTTGTAGGCTACACTATTTATTGATAGAAAAATAAAAGCTGTGCAATGCATGAAAAATGTCAATCAACCAAACTTATGAACTGAAGTGACTGACATTATTATAGTAAATCCCACACGATTCACTTTCATTAAATCTCTACAGAAGACATTCATGTTCACATCTATATCAGGGTGCAGTGTCTCATGCAGCATTTTTAAGTGGGGTTACCCACTGTTTATTTTACTCCTGAAACCTGGCCTCTTTTAGCTTTCACAAGTGCATCAATATCAGGCGTCACATCCTGAGTGGCAGCTAATTTCAGAATTTCAATCAAGTGCTTGTGCGTGAGCTTTGAGCGCAGCTTTGTTTTATTGATGCTCATTACAGAGAACACTTGCTCACAAAGATATGTGGTTCCAAACATGCACAACACCTTTGCAGCAAGGGCTGTCAAGTTGGGGTAACCTGGCAAGAGATTCTGATAAAATGTGTCCAAGCCAATTTTGGCAAATTTGCCCTTCAAATCTGAATCACACTGCAAGTCTATTATTTCAAGTTGAATGTTGACGGGCAGATCTGCGGCATTCGCGGTGAATGGTGAGCAAAAAACTTTGAAGTCTTTTTCCAGTTCACCAAAAATCTGAAAGCGTTGTTCAAACTCCCGCAATAGTCCTGTTATTTTGTCTTTGAACCGCTTCATGTGTGCAGCATGTTGGGTCGCGCATACATCTTTCAGAGAAGGAAAGTGAGAAGCATCACCACCCGCGAGTTGTATCTCCCACAATGACAGCTTCAACTTGAACGCACATATACTGTCATAATACTGTGTGACAACTCTGTTGCGCCCTTGCATCATTTTGTTCAAGTTATTCGCGTGCTGTGTGATATCCACCATAAAGGCAAGGTCCTGCATCCATTCTGTGGACTGAAATTCTACCACTGGTTTTCCCTTTTTTTCCATGAACTCTTCAATTTCCCCTTGTAAATCCAAGAAACGCCTCAGCACAGCACCTCGGCTTAACCATCTTACCTCGGTGTGGTATGGCAGGCCATGGTTGTGGTCGTTCTCTCTGAGAAGGCTGTCAAACTGACGGTGATTCAGGCCTCTCGATCGGATGAAATTAACAGTTTGGACGACCACCTTCATGACGTTATCCATCTTTAATGACTTGCAACACAATGCCTCCTGATGCAAAATACAGTGAAAAGTCCAAAAATCACGTCCTCCATTTGCAGTCTGCACTTTCTCTTTGAATTTTGTCACAACACCCGCTTTTTTCCCAATCATTGACGGCGCACCATCTGTAGCCAGGCTGACAGCGCGGGACCAGTCCACTCCGACCCTGTCCAATGCTCTGATGAGGGCGGTGAAAATATCAGCCGCTGTTGTGGTATCCATCATTGGCACCAACTCCACAAACTCCTCTGTGATGGTCAAAGTGTCATCAACTCCGCGAATGAATATGGCCAGTTGCGCAACATCTGTAATGTCCGTGCTTTCATCAATTGCAACTGAAAACGCAATAAATGATTTTACTTTGTGCTTCAATTGGCTGTCCAAATCTGCCGAAAGATCAGAAATCCTGTCTGCAATTGTGTTTCTTGTCAGGCTGATATTTGCAAAAGCCTAACGCTTTTCAGGGCACACGAGCTCTGCAGCCTTCAGCATGCATGTTTTCACAAATTCACCATCACAAAATGGTTTTGAAGTCGTTGCAATTTCATAAGCAATAAGGTAGCTGGCTTTCACTGCAGCATCATTGATTTCTCTGCTGTGACTAAACACAGACTGCTGTTTCTTCAGACAGGCCAACAGTTCATTAACTTTATTTATTCTCTGTTGTCCTTGCAAGTGGTGGTATTTGTCAGCATGAAGGGTCTCATAGTGGCGCCGAAGGTTGTATTCTTTCAGCACTGAAACATGCTGTGAGCACACCAAACACACAGGTTTCCCATTTACTTCCGTGAATAAAAAGGACGATGACCATTTTTCTTGGAAAACTCTGCACTCTGTGTCCACTTTTCGTCTTTTTGACAGAGACATTTTGGGGCAATGAGAGTGCCAAAGCGCATAATGTTGAAAGTATAAGGCAGAACGACAAGGTAGCTCCGGGCAAGCTGTACTACCTGTTTATACTTGCTCCCTGCTCAGCCCGGTATAAAGTTTGCTTGCTTAACATAATTGCTATTGCGACATCTAGTGGACACATTTAGAACAGCAGTTTCTTTCATTGAAAAATAGCAGCTCATTTTACGTTACATTCCAAAGCGACTTCCAGTTACACACAATTGTCCAGTAGTTCAATGTACGACAAATTAATCAGTGCCAGTCAATGCAATCCATGTAATGCTAGGAAGGATTTTTATAAAAAAAAAAAAAAAAAAAATTCTTTTTTTTTTTACAATACTGTACTTCACAAAATCATCTCGCGGGCCGGATTAAACCCGTTCGCGGGCCTGATCCGGCCCGCGGGCCGTACGTTTGACACCCCTGGTCTAGAGGGTTGGGCAGGGATTGCATGGGCCGCCCTAGGATTGGCCATCCCAAAAATCCTAAACTGTCATTGCTATTTGCCCTGTCAGAGGCGGGACTCATAATTAAACCAACTATTAGCTCTTTCTTGCAGAGGGCTGCTTGTATTTTTATATCAATGGAGCATATTTTCTTTAGTCAATTAATGTCTTGTTGAAAGTTAGACTATGTGGGAGTTTGGATGCACATCTTTACGTACTTTAAATTGTGACTTTGAACATTAATCTTCTTTTTTTGTATCATAAAAAATACAACAACAACCACAGCTGCCCCAACAACAACCACAGCTGACCCAACAACAACCACAGCTGCTCAAACAACAACAACCACAGCTTCTGCAGCAACAACCACATCTCTTCCAAGAACAACCACAGCTACAACAACAAGTGCCACATTTACTCCAACAACTACCAAAGCTCCAGCAGCAACAACAACAGCTGACACAACAACAACCAATGATGCTGCCACAACAACCACAGCTTCTGCAACAACAACTACAGCTGCCGCTACATTTATCACACCTTCTGAAAATACCAAAAACTGAGCAACAACAACCACAGTTGCTGAAACAAAAACCACAGTTGCCCCAACTACAGCTGCTAAAACAATCACATATGGCCAAATAACAACCACACCATCTGGAACATCTAACACTGCTCCAATAAAAAGCAAAGCTGCACCAAAAACAATCACAGCAATCAAAACAACAACCACAGCTGCTGCTGTAACAACAACTACAGGTGCTGGAACAGCTACCAAAGCTGCCGCAACAACTCCAGCTGTATCAACAACAACCACAGCTGCGTTACTGTTATCCACAGCTGCTGCAATAACATCCAAATCTGCCCAAACAACAATTGTTCCTGCTCAAATACCAAAAACAACTACTGCTCCAAAAACCACAGTTGCTAAAACAACCACAACCCCAGCAACCAAAAATGCCCCTAATAACCATAGCTGCTGCACAAACAACTGTCACTGCTTCTTTATCAACAACTGCTATTGGATCTACCGCAACTACTGTAACCACCACAGCTGCATCACCAACAAACACAGCTACCAAAAGAACATTCTCAACCACCCAAACAACAACTGTTTCAACAGTTTGCATCAGCATCAACCATCACAGCTGTCCTTACAACAACCATATCAGCTGCAATGACAACCAAAACTGACACTGCTTCAACAGAAGAAGCTGCAACAACGACCTCAGCTACACGAACAGAAACTACACCTGCCCCAACAACTGCTGCCCCAACAACATCCACAGCTGCCCCAAAAACAACTACTGGTTCCTTCACAACAACTACAGTTACACCACCAACAACAACTGCAACAACAGCCAAAGCTGCATCAACAATGACCACTGTTGTTGCAGCATCAGACACAGTTGCACCTGGTTCAACCACAACAGCCCAAACAGTGGCATCAAGAGCAACTACATCAACAGCAGCACCTGAACCAACACTAGCGCAAAGAACAACAATAGTATCCCAGGGTGAAGCCAAAATGACAAACTTTATTGTCCATGAGAGTATCAACATTATCCAAAGAGACAACCACAGCCCCTCCCACCGGAGCATCAAAAGCAACCACAATGGGCATAAGACCAACAACAGGGGCTCCAGATACATCCACAGTGACCCCAGGAGGAACTACAAGGACGACAACACTAGCATCAGTAGTGGAGGAAACAGTAGCAACCGCTACAGCAGCTCCACCTGCAGCTTCAGCTTTGGTAGTAGTAGTAAAGCACAAAAATATGGATAACATCGGTAAAAAACGCAAAGAAAAGGGTTTGGCTGGGAAGGCGAGGGAAAAAAAATGCGACATTTAGAAAGTGAAGCCGCTAAATGTCGCAAGCTCACTGAAATGTTCAGCAGCACAGCCGGCAGCAGCAGCAGCACAGCCAGCAGCAGCACTGAGGCACAAGTTGACGTTAGCAGCAGCATCCAAGAAGTTAGCAGCATGAGTGAAGAAGAGAGTGTTGAGGCGAGCCAGACAGTTGTGCAGCCTCAGCATGGTAGGGTCACGTGATGATGAGGGACAGAGAGATGAGCTGGTGGAAGTTCCACAGACAGATACAGGGCAAGTAAGTATGGAACATGACATGAGAGAGGGAGAAAGAGAGTTACTTGCTGGCTGATGTTAACAAATGTTATTCAGGTGTTGCTACATTTTTATCTATACCCAGTTTGTGTTGCTCAGTACAATGCAAAAAAAATAAATGAAATAAAATAAAGTGAAATAATGATTATAGTAGTTAAAACAGCTCCACTTTAAACATTTTAGGTGTAAAATGCCACATGCAGTAATATTAAGAAATAGGCTATACTGTATATATAAAAAACTGTTGTGCTTTTACTTTTTAAAGTTTTGGTAACGTTACAGATTTCTGATAATACTTACAAACTTTGAAGACTTTGAATACAGAAGTTACATTTGTAGTGGTGTATTTTCATTATTATTTGTGCAGTAAGTTAATTACTGCATAATTTAATTAAGATTATTGAGTAATAAAGTAATCATAAGATTGCATGGAATAGATGATGTTATAATCAACATCAGTGCTAATTTGGATGGTATAGTGTCATGAGTCATGATTAAAGTATTGTGACACCCGTGCCAGGCGTTGATGACATTCCACGTACTGATTGTTGTGGGCTGGCCGAGTCAAAGTCCAGGGCTGTTTTGTAGTCCCACTCCGTCCCTGCCTGCAGCCACATGTCCGATGTGTACTTAGGAAAGACTCTTAACCCTAGATTACTCCTGTTGCTTAGTCGGCAGCGTAAGAATGGGATTAGTTACTTCTGATGGTCATTTTATGTAGCAGCCTCTACCATCAGGGTGTGAATGTGTAGGTGTGACCTGCGGTCTGGTTAATGGTGAATCTTGTGACCTTAGTTCAAAGTGTTATCCGTTTTGTTCATGACGTTATGGGCTGTCCAGTGTGGCTGTTGTTGTCTTTTGTCCCTTTTATTTTATCATGCTCTTGTTGCAAGACAAATTCCTCGAGGGGCAATAAAGGTTTCATTCATTCACAAACTGTACTACACAAACATTAGAGAATGAGAAAACTATTGGATGGGTTAAAAATGTAAACTAGGCTGAATATTTCTGAACCACATGTTTGAACGAACATTAAAGGACTCCGGAAAAAACCTCCACAACTACCCTTAGTACTGTTATAACCCATTTAAGAATTAAAGGTCAACACCTATTTCCCTATTAGAGAAACAGATGCTACATTGTCTGACTTGATTATAATGTGGGTGTTAGATGTGACCAACAGTCAGTCATGAGTCCGCATTCCGCTTTATGTCACTCATATAATGACATAAACACACACTGACAAAAGGTAGACTGTACAAAAACAGGTGGAGCGAGTCTCTTGGTCTCAAATGCGTATCACACATGCATATCTCTGCATTCCTTACAAAGGCCAGCAGGGGGCACTGATTGCAAGAACATTTATTTAATAGAAGTCTCTTTTTTTTGGACCAGGCTGTAAACATGTTTATATACTGATCAAGATAAGCAGCAATGCAAATAAAATATTCCTTCTGCATTTGGCCACAAGTTCCTTTTCATCAGTATTCATTCCATATACAAAGGGCACCTGGTCAGGTGATTTGTGGTCTCACACCTTTTTGGTGTTAATAATAATACATTTTATTTAAAGGCGCCTTTCAAAACTCTCAAGGTCACCTTACAGAGCAGAGATAAAAAAAACAACAAGGTAACAACACAATGATAAAATTAACATAAAAAAAAAACACAAACGTACAGGATGTGTTCATGCATCACATGAGCTGTTTTCACAAATGCACTCCGGATAATATCCAGATAATTACAGGAGGACTGCTCCGGAGATTCTCCCAACCTAGCCGTTCATGCATAATCCTCACAGCAAGAGACTATCCCTGTCAGAGGGGAGGGGGATCGGGGGATTTCCTAAAGTAAGATGTGACGTAAAAATAAACAACGCGGAAGTAGCGACCGAAGCAACAGAGTCCGCTACACAACGTTATAATGAGATTATTTGCCTTTATATCAATGCTATGTGTAGTCCAATGGGATGACAACATCCACAAAAGAGTGGAGAACAACATACTGACGAACAGAAAAAATAATGCAGCCGTTTAATTACATGCACAGAGATCGTAGTGATCGCGTGCAGACACTTTATTCACCGTGCAGCAGTCACTGTATGTAAACGTCACTGGGGTCCCACTGGCTTGAGGTGGATCCTCTGGAGAATATCCTGCTGCGTTCTCACATCAGCTCACTCTGACTTTCTGCAGAAAAAATACTAGGGGTCTGGCTGAAGAAACTCCAGGTAAAGTCAGCACAAAAATATTGGCTGTTTGTGTTCACATATAGCCTAAAGCCCCTCCGGGTAGTCTCTGGAGTTTTTCAGGAGATTTCCGTATGTGTGTAAAGGGTTTCTTACATCTGGCCTAAGTTTAGTTTTAGCTTCTCGTTAAGTTTGTCAGGGACTGTGTACAAAATAAACATTCATCTCAATTAATGAGAGACCAGATTTAGCTCCGCTGGATTCCATCTGCAGTCCCTGGAGGGGAAACAATACAAGATATGTTTAAGAGCTAATAAAACCAGCTAATACCATAGCCACATTACCTAAAATACAACCTACCAACCTCCCAAGCCCCCCTACACATCCAAAAAGAGCATGCTACCGTATGTACCCCCCCTTTCATATTTTGCAAGTTTTTAAATCTGTGGGGAGCTTGTTCCACTCCTTTATGGCCTTTCCTCTGTGTTTTGCAATCAGCTGATTCCCCTCACAGGGTATCCAACTCCCCACATGCAGCCCATTCCCCTAAACCAGGGGTCTCCAACATTTCTTCATCTGAGAGCTACTTTGAAAAAATGAAAGTGGCCAAGAGCTACTTGCATCAAATTGCTTGCATTTATTTACATAACACACATCAGCTGAATTGAGCTACTGTTTGTACACGTGTAAAATTGCAATAAGCAAATGCTTATCAATAATCATAAATTCACATCAACGTCCAAAAGCAACTGGGGCACTGGCTTATGCATGGGTGGCATGATGTTTGTGCACAGCAGAATAAGCTGTTTGGCATTGGCAGAGAAGATATGGAAGTTTTTCGTGGGCGCAACCCACATGCTCAGCTCTGCTGCTTATCCCACAAATGCATGTTACTTACAAACGTGGCACTATTTAAAAGGGAAATAAACAGACTTTCCAACGGTATAAAATTTATTGACAAGAAGCTTTGTTACATCAAAGAAATAAACAAATTTCCTTATTTTTTGTGCGATGTAAGCAGATGTTAAGGGGTAACTTAAGATGTTCACAAATGGATAACTTAAAATAGAGGTTTACGGTTAATTCACAATGTTTTCAAATGGGAACTTTTAACAGATGTTAAGGGGTAACGTAAGATGTTTTCAAAGAGGTAACTTAAAATAGATTTTTTCTATCCTCACTTCCGGATAAATCTCTGATGCTTTTAAACTTCAACCAGCATTATATTTTTCTTGACTGACAATCAAATCAGCTCAGAAACATTCACCCATTCATTCTGTCAAACAACCAAACAATATTATGGATGATGGGAAGTCGAACCGATCATCCCCTTTTTTATTTCCACCTTCTTTATAATGACTTCTGACTTCAGATTACGGTAAGTAGTACACAGGTACAGGTTTCAGGAGGGAAGTGCAGCAGGAATATTTAATGACCTCAACAACTGAAAGTAGCAACAAAGAAAGGACATTAAAGTTTATTTGGGTTGGTAGACCAGGGTTGGTCTATTGAAATGTCATGTCAGAAGAATGTCACTTTACATGTGTGACATCTTAGCCTATTGATGAGTTCGTCATGTTTTAGTTCATGTGCAGGGAGGTTATAATTAGGATTCGTCACACACCTTAATGACGAGAATTACCATTGTTCACCATGTCCATGTCACGTACCCTGTGTATAAAAAAGAGAAGCTCAAATCTGAGGGCACCACAGCTTCGTCCACTCCAGCGGAACACATCCAAGAAGAGAATCAACACCTGTAAGTACCTGTTTCATTTATCCAATATTCATATACCTACTAAATCAAGCAATGCTTTTTTCAATGTTCGCATTTATTCATTATGGCTGCTTTGGATCTTTAATAAAGGTGTGTCTAAAGCGGGATAACTGGAATTTTCATGGTCACATTATTATTTCTCTTTTACTTTTTTAGGCTGCAAATGTTTCAAACCAAATAGAAGATTTTCTTTTGGAGATTTTTATTATAATTTTGTATTTTTATAAGACTGTTTTAAAATATTTTAAGTGAAGCACTCTTACGTGTCTTCTGTGGATGGACATTTTTATACAAATTAAAGTGTGTCACAAGTTTGAACACATTTTGTTATTTTAAGTTTAAGTGACATTAATGATGCGTCTAATGTGTTCAGGGCCTTTGTTTATCACTGTCTTTAAAAGGAGATATAATAAGGTATAAAATGAGATTTTATGCCTTTATTGACAAAAAGGACGGTGGATAGAGTCAGAAACAGTGAAGAGAGAGAGAGAGTGGGGAACGACTTGTGGGAAAGGATTCAAACCAGGGCCGTCCACTCTTGGGAACTTAAGCCTCCGTACATGGGGCAAACACACTAACCGCTAACTACTAGCCACCGGTCACTTGTTTTTACAAATTCATTTTCCAGAAAGAGCTATGATGGTATTATTAAAGACATGAAGTCATAAATCAGAAGGAGGACATTTACAGTATCCTGTCATTAATTAGGGCGGAACCAGCAATTATTACTTTGTATATTCACCTATTAAAACCCATTAAAAGTTGTTCATACCAAGAGAGTTCTCAGGCTAGTATGACATTGTTCAAAGAACTTGTTGTTGTACGGACATTTCAGACTTAATTCTTCCCAGGACAGTAGACATGAAAATATAACGCAACTTTTAGTCATTACTCTTAAAGTAAGCTAAAATGTATTCATATTAATTTGTGATTTTTTTCTGTTGACAGCTCATTTTTCAGAAAGAAAGAAGAGAAACTACAACTCATTCACCATGATTGCAAAGATTTGTGTCGTCCTTCTTCTGTTTGTTGGTGAGAGAAAACTTTGTGTTTGTGTTTTCATTACAAGTTTTGAATTGAATAAATCTGTAACTAATCAAAAATTTCTACCAAACACAGCATCTTGCAACGCTCAAAACCCAACGACCACAGCTGCCCCAACAACCACCACAGCTGCCCCAACAACCACCACAGCTGCCCCAACAACCACCACAGCTGCCCCCACAACAACCACAGCTGCCCCAACAACCACCACAGCTGCCCCAACAACCACCACAGCTGCCCCAACAACCACCACAGCTGCCCCCACAACAACCACAGCTGCCCCAACAACCACCACAGCTGCCCCAACAACCACCACAGCTGCCCCAACAACAACCACAGCTGCCCCCACAACCACCACAGCTGCCCCCACAACAACCACAGCTGCCCCAACAACCACCACAGCTGCCCCAACAACAACCACAGCTGCCCCAACAACAACCACAGCTGCCCCAACAACAACCACAGCTGCCCCCACTACAACCACAGCTGCCCCAACAACAACCACAGCTGCCCCCACTACAACCACAGCTGCCCCCACAACAACCACAGCTGCCCCAACAACCACCACAGCTGCCCCAACAACCACCACAGCTGCCCCAACAACAACCACAGCTGCCCCCACTACAACCACAGCTGCCCCAACAACAACCACAGCTGCCCCCACTATGACCACAGCTGCCCCGACCAACCCTGGTGGAAACACAGCTCCCCCGACCAACCCTGGTGGAAACACAGCTCCCCCGACCAACGCTGGTGGAACCACAGCTGCCCCGAACAATACCGGTGCAGCCAATGCTGACACAACCACAACCTCGTCTGCCCTCATCAATAAATTCAGTGTGATCTCACTCTTCGTTGCTGTGATGACACATGTTGTGCAATCGTGCTGTTGAAGGGGTGTGAAGAATTAAACAATCTAAGAATTCATGATTCAGTGCTGTAAATAAGCTATTTATATTTGTGTTGTGCTGTGTGTGTCTGCACTGATAACATCTGACACGTCAGCTTGTCATTCTTGTCCCTACTGGAGGTTTGTATAATCTAAACCTCAGTGAAGGTAGCACTCTGTGATGTATTTGCTTGACTTTAACATTTCGTCTTTTAATGCACTCTTTTTTAGAAGATGACTCACAATGCAATACTTTTTTTTTCAATGTTTTAGGCAAAATTATTTTTCAGCAATTATTTTTTAAGATTGTAGACCTTAAATAAGATAATACTTTATTGATCCCCAGAGGGGAAATTCGGGAACTGAATGGAAATTAAAGAACTGCATGTTGAATGCTGAGTTGCTATCACTCACATCACAAATAAATCAGAATAAAAAACATCATAATGAGCACCACTTGTTTTTTCAGTCATTGTTGCTAACAGATAAACATTTGTGTGCTTTGTGTGTTTGTCTCCCCTGAGGGTCAACATTTCTAACCTGAACCAGGAAATACAAATATCTCAGTAAAACTACAAACAGCTTCAGGACAAATAGTTTGATGTTCATTTAACTTAAAGGACCAATCAGTAAGATATGTAGTTAGTGAAATGATAACGTGACCTTACTATATGATCAGACATTAAGGAAACATACTATGTTGAAGTGCTGGCTTCTCTGACAACAATGCAGCAGCCAGTATGTCCCCCTTCTAACTTTAGATTCTGGTCCTGAATGCTCTGGATTTGTTTGGACCAGAGAAGGTAGACGGTTTTAAGGCACCCACCCCCACATGGCCGTTTTGGACGCCCCTCGGTTTGCCAGATATGAGACCAGTTATCATGTCAAACCATCAGGTGTTGCAGCGATGGAAGCGGGCAAGAGAACTGGTTCAGATAGAAGTGATTGTACCCAATTAAAAAGCCTCTGCATGTTTCTAATAAGCTCCACGAGCAGAAACTTGCTCAAACTAGGATCAATATTGGAGATGCTTTTGAAAAATGGAGAGAGGTTAGAACGCAGAAAGGTTAACAGACAGATGCAGAGCTGGCTAAACACTGAAGCTTCAGGGTCCCTTTTACTGTTTAATGAACAATCATTCAAGCCTCACATACAAAAAAACACTACTTTATAACGTTACATTGCACATCTGAATATTTGAACATGGGGCTTGATTCACTATTGAGGCCAGCCTATGGTGGCCGTCTTAAGAACAGCGGTTTGGGGCTTCATTGGCTTTATATTAAAGCACCAATAAAAATGGTTACAGTAGAGAGAGCCGAAACTTTGCTGTCCATGGACGTCTGCTAAGGCCAGTCCAAAACATAAGATTTTATTATGTATTCTGAATGAAACTCCTGGTGCTTGCCTTCTGTCTCCAGGGCTGCAGACCTGGGGTGCAGACAGTCAGGAGATGGGACACACCTGGGCCCGGTGAGCCTCGTGCTTAAATCAGAGCAGCTGTCAGTCTTTGTGAGACCTCTAGAGAGAGACTTGTCTGACCAACACATCTTTGCTTTTTGATCCACACACCCACATCTTACACAACTGACTTTACAGATTCTTTAAATCTACAAGTTTTGTAAGTTTTGATCATTTATTTGATCAATAAATAAATGACTTTATTTATTAGTGTACTGGTGAGTCTCCCATCTTTGTCACAGTCTAAGAGCCGGGCTATGACAAACCAAAGAGGAAGAAGAGGGAGAAATTTAAGTTTAAAAATACAACATGAAGGGACGCTGGATAACCTTGCCGTTATGTCGTGCACCATAT
The DNA here is from genome assembly GCF_963930695.1 of Labrus bergylta. Taxonomy (NCBI): domain Eukaryota; kingdom Metazoa; phylum Chordata; class Actinopteri; order Labriformes; family Labridae; genus Labrus; species Labrus bergylta. The sequence continues at coordinate 11,890,355 of NC_089213.1, read as the reverse complement.
GTGCAGAGGGTGTGGGTTTCAATCTGACCTGGGCCCTTTGCTGCTGAGTTTCCACGTCTCCTCAGAGTTTAACCTCTTACGTCGTAAAATTACGGAGATCAGAGGACCCCAGACAGAAAGTGATGAAATAATAACAAACATCAGGTCAGCCGTTGAGGTCGTTTCATTTCTCTTTGTAGCAACATTGTTGTTGTGTAAAATCCTGCAGTTCCTCGAGTGTCCACTAGAGGCTGGCTTCAGAAGCACAGGAAGTCACATACACACCCATTCTAAAAAGCCTGTTTTTACAGCAGAGATGAACATGTTTACAGCCTGGTTCAAAAAAACAAATAGGTCTGATTAGCTCATGTCTCAATTGGCACACACAGTATGGGGGGGTGAATGTTTTGATGACTCATCAGTTTTAATTTGATGAAGGATTAGAGTTATTCACATTAAGGCGTGTAGCTGACCTGATTTACAGGCGGGCGCGGTGTAACGGTTTGTCAGGAGGCTTAAAAACCGCCTGAGCTCCAGCTCTCAGCCTGTCGTTAGGTTGACTGAAAGTTAGGCTGAGACAGTATTTCCAGCATGGAGACCGCCATCCATGGGACTCCAGCGTCCCCTGCAGGAACAGTCTATGGTTACTTATATCTTTTTTTTATTCCATCTATTTATTTTTGCTTCTGACTTCTTTATGTCTTCTGTAAATGTATTTATTTTGGTAAAAATTTGGAGTCTTCGTTTTCTTTGTCTTTGAAGCTGTCGTGATCTCTTGGAAGTCGTTAATGTCTCTTTAAAAATCATTCTGCACCTCTTTGTTGTTGTTTTGCGTGCATTTGTTGTTGCGTCTGTTCCTTTGGTATTGTCGTGCGTCTCTTCAGTCGTGTACTTCAGTACAGTCATGTACCGTGTCCTTGCAGTAAGTTTGCATGTCTGTCATCGTCTTGTGTCTCTCACAGTGACTTTGAATCTTTATTTTTATATCTATGTCCCTTGTTTATTGTATGTTTCATTGTTTAGGGTCCCTTCTGTTTGTTTCAGATCAATTGGTTGATTTAAAAAGAAGCTGAGTCCTTGAGCAGTCATTTGGCTCTCATTTTATTTTATTTTTACAACCTAATGGGCTCATTTTGAAGCTCTACTTCTCACAGTTTTTTTTCCTCCACAAAATCTCATAAAAGCTCTGATCACTCTTTACCACACTGCTGCTCCATGCAGCCTAAAAGCAAATAAGAAGCCCTGCGGCAAAAAACGATTTCATCCTGGAGACCTGCCAAGTTAAAGTGTGTTGATCTGACTCGAACAGAAGAGAACCTACTCAGTTAATCTCCCCAGACCAACACAGGCTTAAAGAGGTTTGCTTTTAAGTCTAGTTCACTGTATGCAAATGTTTATTGACACAAAATGAGATAATAGAAAAGCCTCTGGCAGCGGTCCCAGCCTTTATCAGATAATCAACATAATGGGACAGTGTGCAGTTAAAAGGCTTTGTCTGCAGAGCATATAGGACGAGGAGTTTAGGAAGCCTGGGAGAGAAGAATTCCCTCCATGGTTATAAAGGGCTAGAGACAGAAATAGTGGAGTTTTTAAGAGAATGTGATTTGGATGGTAACAGTCAAGGGATGTCTGAGTTTGAGGACTAGCCACCACTAAGACTCGACAGAGATCAATGTTCAGTGAGAGAGTGGAGAGTTTGCAGAGTCAGCAGATATGACAGGAGTACTGAGAGTTATCAGGAAGTGCACAGAACCCAGGGACTGTTCGGGTGAAATCTAGAGAGCTTGAGAGAGTCAGCAGCTTTTTCCTACAAACTAAAATACAGACTTAGGGTCTTTCTCAAACCAGCCACTACACCCTCTCCCTACCCACTACCCCCTCCGTTTGCGCGTCCTAAAAGGGGGGGCCTCCATATTTAGTCCATCCCAAACCGATTTGCGGGGAGTGGTAAGGAGTTATAAAACCCTCCACCAGCGAGTCTGCACCGATTCCGACTTTCGGATCACGTGCAACGCCTATTGTGTCTGGTCGTCATGAAGAAAGCAATCTACAAATGTAAGTTCTGCGCAAGTGCCTACAAACACTGCTACAAGTTAGATAGACATTTAATATCCTCATACAGACGTTAACAACTTAAAATGTATATTATATTGAGGATTAAATATATGCCGACTCTTCTTTCTTCCTTCAGTTCAGGTGTTTATTTTATTGTTAAGTGTCTGATACTTACAGGGACTGTTGCAAAAACTAAAGAATATTAAATCATGTTGCAAACAACTTCTTACTGTTAATATTAATTGATTATTTTTCTACTTTTGATGTCTTTTTGAAATCTCATTAAAAACTGAAGCAACAACAAAAAATAAAGTTTTTGCTGCTCAAATGTTCAATAGTAGTATCCTTTCCTTGCATTAATTTAGGACAACCTGTTGAACCTATGAAATTACAATAAATCACAATTAATTAGGCCTAACTGAACATTAAATTATAAATTACAATAAAGAATGTCGGCTCCATCTAATAGTTTTGTCATAGGCTAAGTCTACACTTATATAACTTAGGCTACTAAAGAAGAAGAAGAATAATCTAAAGATTTTTACAGATTGTTTTTGCTAAAAAAAAAGCTGCTCTCGCAAGAAGCCACTGAGAAACCATGGTAACACACATTTCCTGTTTCCGCCTGAGAGAGGGAAGTTTTTCCCAAAGCCTGCCACTGCATTTCTACCCTACACCTTGATGAAGGGGATTTCATTCAGCTGCGGGTGTGACTTCTAACGTACTGCACTTCGTCACGGAGGGGGAGGGTGTAGGGTTTGGTTTGAAAAACGGCCTTATACCAAAGTGAAGCTGCTCCATTGTCCCTTCTGGGCCTCCATACATGTGTGGTGGTGACTGTGTCTGCAGAGACCCTGGGTGCATCCGAATTGTCCCTCCTATCTCCTTTCACGATCCACTTTACCTTAACCCTGCAAAAACGTCATGAGGTCAAGGAAAGATGTTAGGAGAATTCATAAAGGACTCAGGGAAAGGCGATTTCGTTGCTCTGACAATCCGACCGCATTTTCCACTAGGCGACGTCATTAAATGCGACGGGCCGGCGGAGGTTAATGACGTGGGTCTGCTGTGTTGAAACTACAATGTTCAGAAAATGGACTACAAAAAACGCATCTAAAAAACTCTTTCTGTGCCTTCTTACCGGTGAACCTTTTCAAAAGGTTGGGATTGAAATAAAAGAAATATAGACTACCAGGCTACAAGTAAGAAAAGTGAAACCATCAGCTTCCTGTCCAATCATAAATCAACATCAAAATAAATTGATTAATTAATTGTTACATGTACGCAAGACAAGAAAGTACAACTGAAGAAATGCACAAAACATTCTGAATTGAATGAAATATGTTGATTAAAACATTATCTGGATAAAAATGTCTTTTATCTTTTTATCTCTTACATGATCTGTGTCACTTTACGATCATCGTTAATGTTCGTGAACGGTCGGATGCGCGAGTCGCTTTAAATGTTGCGGCCGCAACATTTCGTAAAGGATGGTCCAGTGTATCCTATGCTAAAGGAGGTTATAAAGGACCCACCTTTCCTTAACTTTTAGAGAATTCGAACAGCTCTTATCATGGCCGCCACTTAACTGCTTCCGGGGTTAAGTTAAAGTGGATAGTGAAAGGAGATAGGAGGGACAATTCAGATGCACCCCCTGTCCTCTGACTGGATTTAACAATTCAGCGATTGGACACGATTAAAAACCGCGAGTATGATGGACGTGAACGTAGCAGTAAAGAAGAGAAAATATAATCACAGTGAGGAGAAACACCAAGCAGATAAAGCTCGTTCTAAAATGAGGGTGAACTTTGTGTTGTCTTTTACCTGTGGATGTGGAGTTGGTCTGCTTCCTGTTGGATAAGCAGGTGACAAACACCGGCGGTTAGGTTGTGCTAGCGTGCGTTAGCTTGTAGTGTAGGTACAAGCAGTGAATATACACACTACTTCCTGCAGGGGTCGGGGTTTCCCAGGAGGAGGGGTCCAGTTTGAATGTTGTGATTACAAACTGTAATCCACATTTCTACTGACTCCACCTTTAAAACACCTGGTCATGTTTTGTAATGTGTCATAATGTACAATAACAATAAGGGATGGCATTTTTAATTAAAGGTTTACCTTTGCAAAGAGCACATTTCCAATCATTAGAGCCGTGTTTATTTTTCTTAAATTCTGTTCTTGCAACAGCAGCAGCACTGGACCAGCTGGAAGGAGAAGAAAGTCAAAGTCACTGAGGACACACATCGAGGTGTCCTGGAAGCTTTCCACATGTGTCACCTGTGAGTGAGACGCTTTCATGCTGCACACCTGTGACGAACACTTGGCTCTCTCAGTGTTTTGTGTAATTGCACAGTGCGTCTCTGCAGGTAGTCATTTCTCAAACAGAAAATTGGATGTTATTTTCAAGTCTGCTGCTCTTTGAGCTTGTTACAAACAAACTCCAGTGTGTTAAAGGTTTAATATGTAGAATTTTATGACAGTGTTTACATTAAAATATATAAATTAATTTAAAATTCACTAAACTTATTATATATCATTTTTTGTGGGCTATAGCAGAGAGAATCACTCCCATGATTCCCCGCTAGCCTTGACGTCATATTTTGTTATTGTTTTGATTGAGAGCCCCCTGGTGGCAGATTTTACATATACTGTACATTTAATATCACTGTGTTATTTATCTTTAGTTTTCTTTTTCTGCTCCATGACAATAAATTGACCTGCTGTGCTCTCTGATCCTGGAATGTTTACGTTCATGGTGTTACATAATGTGTGGGCTGGGTGTATAAATCTGTGTGACATAATAATAGAATGAAAACGTCAAGCTTCATGTCATCTTCTGTCTCTTAGCAAAGAAGTCTGACGTCTTTGTTTTCACACTGACAGTTGTAATTTGCTTTTATCACCACTAGATGACACACAAAGTGTCAAAAGGTCAAAGTTAAATGGAATAAAGCACACCGTGTGGCTCAACTCAAAATGTAACGTCCACAGATGAGGATGTTGGATCGCAGGGGTCGGAGAGTAGGGGGGTCTCGCTGCCATTAACAGGAATATGTTGCAGTGTGACATTAACAATCATCTCATAAGGTTTGACATCTCTGCTGATTCTCTTGTTCACCTTTAATCTACTTTAGTGCTCTGTGTCATGGAGCATCTCTGGCCTATTTCAGGTGTTTATTTGTCTCTGGGTGGAGTCTTCACCTGCTGCTGTATGTGTGACCTCATCCGCACCTGCCCTGCTGCCTGTTACTCACCTCAATGTGTGCGTGTGTGTCGGTGTGTGTGTCGGTGTGTGTGTCGGTGTGTGTGTCCTTTCACATACAAACACACAAACATGGTGCAGACACTAACTGAGACGTCAGAGAACCAGGAGGGTCATCAGAGGCACTGCAGAGAAAGATTAGACGATAGGTTGTCACAGTCTCAGAATTTCAGTTAAGAAACATTTGATTGGTGTGAGTTTTTATCAGAAATAACATATGAATCTTTCATCTGTAATATCCAACACTGAAACTTCTTTGCTGAAGATGGAGAGTGAGGCTGAAGTGAAGCTGAAGAGAAACTCTGATCTTTTTAATGAAGGTTATTAAAGGTCAAACACAACATCCTCACCTGCACATTGAAGTAGAAGCTGTAGTCCTCTGCTGCCCTCTGGTGTAGCAACTTTGGATTGGATAAAAGTATGAAAAAGGGGCCCTGAAATCTGCTGATCTCTGATCTGTCTGAGCTACTCACAACCATCTTGTATTCACAGACTTTCAGTGTGTAGAGGTGCTGCCAGCAGTGTTATCATGAAAACACCACAGTGTTTAAACATTCGTAGTGTACGCTTTACCCAGAGTTCATTGAAAACTTGATGACATGAAGGACGGGATTGTCAGCTGCCACAACAAGTGTTTGTTTATTTAAGTAGGATTCAAGGGAGCTCAAGCAGGTAGACGGTTTTTATTCTCTCACAAATTCTTTATTCAACTTACCCACTCCCTCTCTTCCTCTCCCTCTGTGCCCCTGCTCTGGTGATCCACTGATTGTAGACTCTAACCCCAGGGTCTAGACTCAATCAGAGAGGGTATCAGCACAACCAGACTCCTTCAGGGGGGTACTGTATCCCAACCACAACCACCACCAGGGTCTAGACTAATCATATGGGGTATGGGGGTATCTTATCCTGCTGTCGGCCTCGCTACCCCTCTGAGAGAATGAAGTCAACATGTTGTGCTGTTGTTTCCAGGCAACGTGTGATGTCATGATAATCAGTCACATTCCTCATTGTTCTACCTTCTCATAGACGTGCACATACACACACTGCATGCCTGACGTCACAAAAGTCTGAAGGTGTGAAACTTGAGGAGTCAGTAGGAGTCACATGACTGATGAGCTGTAGTTTGATATTATGTACACCAGGGGGCAGCATTACTCAGAGTTCCCTGATTGCACTCTGCTGCACATGTGGAGTCTCTTCCAGGTCTGTGACTGCCAGAAATGGATTGAATTGATTTTCAGAGCTGCAAAAGAGGATGTCAAATCCAAACGAGGCAGTCAGTGGGCATCTCTAGTCATGAAGACTGGCGCTCTGATTGGCTGTGAGGGACAGTTGATGGGCCGCACTGTTAACACACTCACTAATATATATGAAATGGATGACTTCACAGCTGAAGAGGAGTTATCGTTAATGGTTCTGAGCTGCTCAATTTAACCAAGAGGAGTTACCAAAGAATTAAACCTGTTATTTCCTGTTTCCAGTGGAGGGCGCTAAGCCTACAGCCAAATAAATGTGTTTCCATGTGTTCATCCCTGGAGTGTCACCATACATCTGATGTAACAACACAAGATCCATCCATCCATCCATCCATTATCTATACCGCTTATCCAGTGCAGGGTTGTGGCTGGGCCCGACGTTACATCCTGGATTGGTCCCCAGTCAATCACAGGGCTGACATTCAGAGACAGACAACCAGGCACACTCACACCCACAGGCAGTTAAAAGTCACCAGTTAACCCAACAAGCATTTCTTTGGACTGTGGGAGGAAGCCGGAGTACCCAGAGGGAACCCTGCCATGGACAGGAACATGCAGCCTCCACACAGAGAGGATCCTGTCCCACCAGGGATTCCAACAAGGTGGAAGTGGAATGTATCTTTTGGTCACAGGAAGAACAACGGCTCTGCAAGCCGATCTCTGCACAGACTCTTACTGCACTGACGTCATTAGCACCCGTTGCAGGACTTTTGGGATTACATTTTTGTTAAACAGAGGGGGTGAAGATGCATTGTCCAAATGTTATATACAGTCCTGTTTTATTTTGTTAGACACCCACTGTCTTCCAGTTCCTGCTCCTCATGTCCCCCACCTTGTGTGTCGGCCCCGCCCTGATTGAACTCACCTGCGTCTCGTTGTCCTCGGATTGTCTGTGTATTTAATCCGTGTGTGTCCTTCCCCATGTTGACAGTTTGTTGTGTTTTCCTCTGTGTTCCCTCTTCCTAGTTCTTTCCCTAGTGATTTATTAGTGTATGACCTTTGACCCTCTCTTTTGTGCTGTTTGTGTATCGAACAGGACTAAAAAATAAACCTGTGTTTCTGCACTCTACTCTGTGGAGTCTTGCAGTTCAGTGAGTGTGTCTTTGTGTCACTCACACTGATTTGTGTTTGGGTGCTAACTTCTCAAATTCAACATGAATCAAGAAAAATAGACCTTTGTTGGACTGAACTCCAAACCTTAGTGACTGGCAGTGTTTCAGCGTGTCCTAACAGCACGGGAGCGCATGACATCATGTCGTATTGTGCAGCATAGATGCTCGCTGTCCACTCGGCATCTGTTAAATATTTATTCAGGGTATTGACTTCTCTGCTCTGTGAATTTCAGTTTCCTCTTTCTAACAATTTGACATGTAGAGCTTTTATTTTGAAAGTGGACAAACTGAAGTGTGGTGCTTTGTATTGACGGTGGTTTTTCTCCTGTGTTGAGACAGGTCAAAGGTCAACATTTCAATCTTAATGTGGATATTATTAATGCACCAATATCTCCACTTTGTACAACAAGCAAACAAGCTCTGCTGAGTGAGTCAAGTGAAAGAAGATCTAGGAGAAGTTTTCCTGTTAGACACTGTAGATCCCCCTCCCTCCTGTTTTCCTCGTCCGTGTCTATGTGAGCGACAGGATGCAAAATAGAAACAGGGCATCAGGGTTAAGTACTTCAACCTTGTCAACTCTGATTTCCTTCTACTCCATATAGGTACTTAAATATTGAAATGTTTGTTTAAGGAGGCCTGAAGTCAAGGAGAGTCTACTAACGCGAGGCGATGAAGGTCGTGGTCATAGTACTTTTTAAAAAGTAAATGGTTGGTGTTTGGACCCCAACATCGAAACCCCAAAAGAGAGTACAATTTATATATTAATAAAACTTAAAAACAATTTTTAAAATACTTTCAAACTTACATATTTGACCCCCTTCACCACTCTTATAATGAAAAAAAAGTTGTTATTGCACAATATACCCTTCATCTGCAACTCAAGCTGTGTGAATCTGAAGGCTCAACATGGTGAGCAGCTGCACGTATTTCTTTACTCCTTTGCTCTGTTTATGTACAGTATTCACTTTGGCACTGAGCGAGAGAGAGAGAGAGAGAGAGGGGGAGAGAGACAGAGAAAGCGAGAGAGGTAGCAGCCAACTTGGCCGCTCTTCCAGAAGCTTTTAGAGGATTAAGAACAAAATGGTAAATCCTCGTTTGTACATTAAAGAGAGTTCAGTGTCAGACTGCGCCGCCTCCTCCATCAGCTGCTGTGTGATTCATACGAGCAGCAACAAGCAGAGACATCTCCACCTCAAAGAGCTGTAAACACTTTCTCTCTGTTGATCATTCTTCACCTGTTGCCGGCAACACAAACCTCCGTGTTCCTCTGAACTCTGACTCATTCCTACAAAGCTGATTTCTACTTCCACTGTCCTTCATCCTTCTCCATCTCTCGCTGTCTTTGATTAAAAAAAAAAAAAAACACCTTTGTCGTTTTTTCTTATCTCCCGTTGTTCTTCTCACTTCCTTTTTCTTCTCGTCTAAACCTGCAGCGTTTGAAGCTCTTAAAACGTACGAGGTCTTCATCTCGCAGCCTTTTTCCATCTTCTTTGCTTTGCAGGTCGGTTTCCTGCCAACAGCTCCAGGCTCCTCTTCTTTTACTCTTCTGAGGTTTTCCTGTTTTTGCTTTGGTTGCTGCTGCCATGTTAAGAGAAAGGCAAAAAATCATCAAGCCATCCGCTTTGATGTTTCCTGTCACCACAAAGAGGAGAGTTCGTCTTTCACAGAAAACGTGGGCAGGGAGGCGGGAAGCAGTTAAGATCATAATTTATTCAAATCGACAAGGACGTTTGATTACGCTGCATGAGAAAGGCAGAAACACTGTGCACACACACACACACTCACACTCATAGCTTCTCCTCTCCCAAGGTTGTTCCTAACGAGCTGCAGAGTGTCTGACGGCTCTGAAACAGAAGCCGACCGGCAGCAGTGAGGCGTTCAAACACAGAGGACCAACGAGGACTCCGATCTGATCTGGATCTGTGTTATCTCCTCGGAGGAGGACTACTCCGCTTCACCTGCAGCCGCTCGGAGCACACCGGAAATTACACACAGAATTTACATCAGGCGGGGAAACACTCGTCTGCTGCTGCAAGGTACAAACAGAAACGCTGAGCTGCAGAACACAAAATCATATCTACTTTAGAGAGGGAAGGTGTAGACGTAGACAACCAGGAGCAGACCAGCATGCCTCGGCTACTTCAATGGATGTGTGTGTGATGTAAGCAATCTGAACTATTCTCCAGCTCATTTAATTCTGTAGAGATAACGTTCACACTGTGAGATTTCAGGACGTTTCTGACACGATGTCCGAGTCACCCGACTGATCTTGAAGTCAGGCAAAATGTCAGCCCGTGTTTGTGTGACCTCTGACACACAATGCTGTCTTCTGTCCACACATCACATCCGTGTGTGTGTGTGTGTGTGTGTGTGTGTGTGTGTGTGTGTGTTTTAATTTGAACATATTAAAAGACAGGTGTTGAACTTCACTATTCAAACATAGAGGCTGCAACATCAAGCCAACAGTTACATCACTTTTACAAACTAATGTGCTGTAATCATGAAGAATCAGGGGGATGATTTAACCACATGAAATCACACATGTGGAGTTTGACTTGGGCACGTGCTCGTTCGTCATGGCGACATGTTTCTGCTGCTGATAAGAGACTCCGACATGTTCCAACTTCCATGCATGAAGCCTGAATCTGCTGCTGCAGCTACACATCGCGTAGGAGGGGGAGACAGCAGCCGCTCGGTCCAAGAGGGAATGAATAAAATATTTCCATCCTGTGTTTATTGCCTCCTCGTCTGCTTCAACCCGAGCAGATTGTAATTCTCCCGAGCAGCATGAGCCAGGGAGAAACAGCTTTTATATGTACACAAAGACCCACGCACTCACACACTCACACACACACACACACACACACACACACACACACACACTGCAGCTAATAAAGGTTAAATGAAAAGATGAGAGCGGGGCCGAGCGGCTGCAGAAGGTCAGATGGCAGAGAAGAAGACGCTTAGTGAAGAAGCCCCTCCCCCTTCCTTCCTTCATGTTGTTATTTTTTTTAAAGCGGGGAAAGCTCATTATGGACGCAACATTAACTCTGTTATAGATTTAATAAATCCTTTAGCCTAACACGGCCATCAATCATCGTCGACACTGGAGCATTATTTAAAGCAGCTCCGGAGCCCGAGGCTTCGTTTTAAAGGTTGATTGGATTTTATTTATTAGCTCCGGCGAGGAGCTTTCTCAGCCCTGAGTGGAAATCTAACACATTGTATGTGTTACTCTGGTTATTAGGAGGACTTCTTCAAGCTGGAGTTTGGATCTTAATTCTTATTTTGGTCTTTGAGTTGAATCACTAGAAGTGTATCCAGGAGCTCCAACAAGCACAGATTAAAATCACAGAGGAGTTTTGTGATAACGGCCTCTCATGGGGGAGAGTCCCATCGATGGCTGTCTCCATGCTGGAAATGCTGTCTCAGCCTAACTTTCAGTCAACCTAACGACAGGTTGAGAGCTGGAGACAAACCATTACACCGTGCCCGCCTGTCAATCAGGTCAGCTACACGCCTTATTGTGAATAACTCTTATCCTTCATCAAATCAAAATGGATGAGTCATCAAAACATTCACCCCCCGTACAGTGTGTGCCGATCGAGTCATGAGCTAATCAGAGCTATTTGTTTTTTTTAACCAGGCTGTAAACATGTTAATCTCTGCTGACTTCCTGTGCTTCTGCAGCCAGCCTCTAGTGGACACTTCAGGAACTTTGCAAATCTGCAAGATGTCCGGATTGAGTTGATGTGTGAACGCAGCAGGAGATATTAAAGAGCCCATATTATGCCCTTTTTGGGGTTCGTATATTTAATCTATGTACCTACTTTTGTACGTTCACAACAGATAAAGTCTGAAAAAAGTGTCTGTTTTCATGTACTGCTCCTCCTTGCTCCCTCTACACTCTGAGTCCGTCAGCTACACTCTGTTGAGCCCACACTGTTAGACCCCACGTGGGCCAAGTCTGCTCTGATTGGCCTGCCGATCCGCTCTGTCGTTATTGGTCAGTTGCTCAGCACGCTTCTCGGAAATTTCAACATGAGCTGCAGGGCTTGCCACATCGAGCCAATAGACTTAGAATAGTGATCTCACACTGACAATGACGTCGCACTGACAAATTTTTGTCGAGGGGGGCGAGAACAGAGCGTTACATGCGGCTAATGCTGCAGCTAACAGGAGGAGGTAGGAGAAGCCGCGTTTCCACCGACTTTGAATTTTTGCAAATAGATGTGCCTAAACATGCACAGGACACTTGGAAAACACACGAAAGGGCATATAAAACCAGAAAAAGCATAATATGGGACCTTTAAGGAAAATTAGCTGCGAGCAGGTAGTACTTTTTTTACTCTGTACATGATTTGGATGGTCGACCAGTTTTTAAACTGTCAAAGTTTCAAGATGAACGTTTTGACCTTAAGAAAAAACCTGAAACACAAGCTTGAAGCTATCGTGAAGTTCTGTCATAGGTTGAATATCTGAGATCATACTCTCGGAAGTGAAGCTGAGAAACATCAAAAAGATTAATCAATATTTGAATAAGTTGATTAGTTTATAATTTGGTGACCTGTTTGCTTAAATCAAGTCAAAAGAAAGACAGAGTGGGAGAAGTGAGAGGATTTCTTCCTTCTGTTGAGGTTCAACTGTTGATGCAGAAAAAGTCTGAGAACAACAGAATATAAAGATGAACATTCTGAAAGAGTCCCTGAACGATCAGACCTTTGAAGGATTTCTGACTCAGAACAAAGAACAGATGATCGCGTCTGAGGAGATTTAAGCACTCAAATGATCCTTCAAAATAAAAACAATATTAATATGTTAATATTAATATATGTGTTCTTGTTTTTACTGCTGTTCCTGTAAGGTGAATAAAATGCATTATTATTATTATTATTATTATTATTAATAAACGTGCATGACGTGTGCGATGAACGCTAGTAAGCGTCACATAAATCCAACAACACTGGAGGAAGCAGGTATGACTGACAAAGGAAAGACAGAGACATACTACTAAAGTTCAAGAGATAGGAGAGTGACAGTAGTGCGACATGTTTCCTGTTTGTAACTTCATTGTTAAATACATCAGAGACTCTGGGACGCCTGAGACAGAGAGAGACATGCTTGTGAAGTAGGTGGGCCGGAATAGCAGCCGAAAGTCACCAGCTTTGTTAGACGCAAGTGAATGGATGGAGAACGGGGAGGATTTCTTTTTAAATTCTGGACAGGGATTGGGCAGGATTATTTTAGTGGGAGTGGGACGGGAGTGGAAACCCACTCCTGTGTCAGCCTTAAATGTGCACCATGAAGTCGTTTATCTTCACCTTTGTGTACAGTGAGCATTTCCTTCAGCAGACTACTCCTCTTCTTTTTGAAACCAGTCAGCCCATTAAGCAGAAATCGAAGTCCCTCCCTGTACCGCTCTGAGCTCGTCGGCTGGTAGAAGGAAGCAGCATTAAACAGAACAATGGAGCAATTTCTTTCTCAATCTCGTCCACATTACATGAAAGATAAAGCAAGTCCTCCTTTGAACCGCCGCCCCCCCCGCAGCTGAAGGTAATAAAGTAATTAGCACGCCAGGCTGACCTGGGACCAGCGCTCAAACGTCGACTCGCGGTCTGACACGTGTGTCCAGATTTCATTTTGTTTCGCTGCTTTGATGTTTGAAGAAGGAGAAGAAGAAGGTTTTTTGTTCTCTGGTTTTAAGTATCTGAATCGGTAGCAGCAGCAGGTGGTGACTCCCTTCGGCCAGCTGCAGATCTCCATCCTGCACGGCCGTGATGTTTCTCTTTGAAGATCATCTTTCTATTCCAATCAGGAGGAGCCGAGGGGACGCTCTTTACCCAGCGCAGATAAAGGAGGCGTGACCGGTTTCATCTTGTTGCATTGGTTCCACATGAAAATGCAGGCAGCGGATTTATGGACAGAACTAATGTTTTTATGACAAAGACGGAGGTGAAGAAAACCCTCAGGCACAGCGACTTAAGATGACGAGAACAACAAGGAGAGGACAAGTTAAATAATACACGAGCTGCGTTACGTCACACTTATTTTAGTGTCTGTCCATTCAAGGGAATATATAAATGACTACTGAAGGTCTAAGAGTACGAACACGGCTAAACTGTAAAATATAAAGTTTTTATTGTATATTTTTATAATTCAATCGGAGGAGGGACAAGTGCAACAAACCTGCACGACTGATTCAGTTTACATAAAGAATTAGATCCTTATCTTATTGTGGCCCAGGAGGCTCAGACGGTAGAATATCCAAAACGGAATTACTTTTTATGTGGAAAAAACGTTTCCACATAACAGGAAAAGACAAACGCCAGACCACATCACCTACATATAGCCATAACACAACCACAAATATCTGTAACGACCTGCAAATATCCACAATGCATATTGCAACAACACCGCTGCAAAAAGCTACAACGCCAACGCAAATATCCACGACATCAAGCACCACAACAACATTGTAACAACACTTCAGTGTTTGTGTATTTTATTCTTGTAGTGTATTTGTGTGTGTGTGTTAGTGTGTGAGTATGTGTGTGTTTGTGTGTGTAGTGTACCTGTGTGTATGTGTGTAGTGTACCTGTGTGTGTGTGTGTGTGTGTGTGTGTGTGTGTGTGTGTGTGTGTGTGTGTGTATGTAGTGTACCTACGTGTATGTGTGTAGTGTACCTGTGTGTGTGTGTGTGTTTGTGTGTGAGTACGTGCGTGTGTGTGTGTGTGTGTGTGTGTGTGTGTGTGTGTGTAGTGTACCTGTGTGTGTGTGTATGTGTGTGAGTACGTGTGTGTGTGTGTGTGTGTGTGTTTCCTCTTTCTTCCATTCTTCTTTTTTGTAACCCTCTCTGGAGATTCTCTTAACCACGGTGGTCATGTTCATCATAAACACACATTTTGGTCTTCATTATGAAACGTTTTCTTTGTGTTCGTCGCTTGTCCTTGGAGTTCATTCGTCGGGCTTTTAACGTCTGTTTTTTTTTTTAGTCCAATGGTTTATGCGCTCTTTGTTTCTCGTGCATTAGATGCCCAGCTGCTCCATTAACACGCTGCTGATGCTCAAGTCCCTTTACAACGCTGACGATAACACCGGGCTGTCCATCAAACTGCCTGAGCACAACAACAGGTGTGTGTGTGTGTGTGTGTGTGTGTGTGTGTGTGTGTGTGTGTGTGTGTGTGTGTGTGTGTGTGTGTGTGTGTGTGTGTGTGTGTGTGCGTGCGTGCGCGTGCGCGTGTGTGTGTGTGTGAGAATGAATAACATGCTGATGCATTTGGGGGAGATACAATCAGAGAGCCCTCAATGAAAGCTAACGAGTAGAATCACAGACATTAGTCTCTTCCAACATCTGCATTAACATCACTGAAATGTGTTTTAAAACTGGTCCTACATATTCAAGATTCAAGATTCAAGATTCAAGATTCAAGATTTATTTGTCACATGCTCATACAGATGTGCAGTGAAATGTAAAGACTGTTCCGCAAGGCCATGCAATAAACACTCAAATTACTAATACACATATATACAGTAAAATAGAATATAATGTAAAATTTAAAAAACAATTATTTGAATATACAAATTATAAAATATAAAATAATGTAAACAATGTAAAGTGTCAGTGTGTAAAGTGTCCAGGGTGTCAAAGTGCAGTGTGCAGATTGGAATGTGTGGTGTGTGTGCATCATGTAGTCACAGTTCTGTTTTGTTTTTAACTGAGGAGAGTGGAGTTAACAGTCTGGACAGCCTGAGGAAAGAAGCTCTTCCTGAGTCTGTGTTCGCCTTGATGTGTCGAAGGTGCCTGCCAGAGGGTAGCCATGTAAACAGTCCGGGGATCACTCATGATCCTGTTTGCCCTGGCTGTGCTCCTCCTTGTGAAGATGTATTGGAGGATGGGGAGCGTTGTACCCATGGTACGCTATGCTGACTTCAGCACCCTCTGCAGGGCTCTTCGGTCACGTACAGTGCTGTTCCCGTACCACTTGGTGATGTTTCCAGTCAGCACACTCTCCACCACTCCGGAATAAAAAGTCTTCAGGACCTTCACAGAGACTTTGAATTTCCTCAGCTGTCTGAGGTGATAGAGGCGCTGCCTCGCCCTCTTCACCTGACTGTCTATGTGGGTTGTCCATGTTAAATCCTCAGAGATGTGCACCCCCAGGTACTTAAAGCTGCACACCCTGTCCACCAGTGTCCCATCAATTCTTAGTTGGGGGTAATCCCTCTGCTGTCCTCTCCCAAAGTCCACAATCAGCTCCTTGGTTTTGCTGACATTCAGGAGCAGGTTGTTGTCCTGGCACCACTGTGACAGGTTGCCAACTTCCCCTGTATAGGTCTGCTCATCGTTGTTGCTGATGCGACCAACAACCACATTGTCATCTGCAAATTTCACAATGATGTTGGAGCTGCTTGTGGCCACACAGTCATGTGTGTACAGGGTGAAGAGCAGGGGGCTGAGGACACAGCCCTGTGGTGCTCCGGTGTTGAGGGTACAGGGGCTGGAGGTGTGTCTGCCCACTTTGACCACCTGGGATCTGTTCGTCAGGAAGTCCAGGATCCAAGCAGACAGGGAGGTGTTAAGTCTGAGGTTGATCAGCTTGGAATGGAGGTTGGCGGGGACTATGGTGTTTAAAGCTGAACTGAAATCAATGAACAGCAATCTCACATAGTCCCTTTCCTTCTGTCCAGATGGGTGAGTGTGGTGTGCAGTACCTGGGAGACAGCATCATCTGTGGATCTGCTCAGTCTGTATGTGAATTGAAGTGTATCCAGAAACTCGGGGAGCAAGGAGCAGATTTGCATCTTGATGAGTCTCTCAAAGCACTTCATCACTTCTGAGGTGAGTGCTACTGGGCGATAGTCATTAAGGCAAGCTGGAGAGGCATTCTTCGGTACAGGGACAATAATGGCTTTTTCAGGCATGTGGGAACCACAGACTGACTCAGGGAGAGGTTGAAGATGGTGATAAACGCTGGAGCTAACAGGTCGGCACAGGACTTAAGCACTCTCCCAGAAATACCATACTGGCCTGGCAGCCTTCCTGGTGTTTAGCTTTTTCAGTGTCCTCCTTACGTTGTGCTCTGATCCTGCTGGCTGCATCAATTGGCATGCTAACGTTAGCGGTGCTAGCGTTAGCCTCGAATCGTGCATAAAAGTCATTAAGTTCGTCAGCCAGAGCGGCGTCTGCACTCACCGAGACATGGGCTCTTTTCCTGTAGTCAGTAATTGTCTGCAGTCCTTGCCACAAGCTCCTTGAATCACGCTGCTGGAACTGTGATTCCACTTTGTCCCTGTACCTCTGCTTAGCGTCTTTCACTGCTCGTCTCAGTCTGTAAGATGCCGCTTTGTATTCCTCTGTCCTGCCGGTGAGAAGTTGTATGAAGTGATCCGTTCGTTCACAGTGGTGCGGATAGATTTATCCACCCATGGCTTCTGGTTATCGACATTAACATCTGACACAAACACACACACACTAAACATATTTCACAGTGTTATATATCTGAGCTCATGTTAAAGCCCACAGCCTTTGAACAGCTTGTGTGCTTGATGCCCATTAACTTGCTTTACTAGCGTGTGTGTGTGTGTGTGTGTGTGTGTGTGTGTGTGAGAGAGAGAGCTGTTTATGTCTGAGTTTACGCAGCTGCAGGTCCATTCTAGGTTTTACTGCATGTCCTGACCCGACGTCGCTGTAAACGTCGTTCATCCTCCCCGTTGGTTTATTGAATCAGCGACGCGTTTGTCATCTTTTAAATCTCACTCTGCCGGTCCACTCAGAGGTCAGAGGTCAGGGTCAGATACACGGCATCACCACAAGCTGCTAAAGGGCACTATCCAATGACATAATTTTCCTTTATAGCCACAAAACACACAAAGTCTGAACCAAGCAGGGAGACTGTGAACAAGAAGCAGAGGTTCCCTGAACTCCTTCACTAGAACCTTTTCACACTTATTGATCGTTTGCTCTGGTCTAAGTCATGGACCAATTTGTTCTACTGTTGCATAATTACCTCAAGAATGGTCTTTGTGACATTTACAAGAGGACCAAAACGTGTGAGGAGGGAGGAAACTGCTCTCTTGATTGTTCAGAATTTATTGTGTTTAAACTCCCTGAAGTAAAAAAATGACTAGCTGCCTCCTGATTGGCTGTGGCTGCTCCAAAGACTCTTTACAGTTTCTAATTGGACAGACGACGACACAGACTGATGTTGGCTCTGTTCATCAGTTTTTATATCGTTTGTATTTATTGCTGTAGACAAACGAGACAGTTCAGGAGAACGACCACGTAAATCCTCCTGAACCAGGACCTGCTCACGACTTATAAAGTCATCTGATGGAAATCTCTATGAGCAACTGCACTTCCTTACGAGTCTCTGTCTATGCACTATTCGTTATGCTGCTGTTGTACTAGTGAACGGCTACAAATCCTACCCATAATGCAACACGGGAATGGCTACAGTAGCTGGTTTAATCCAAAAAAAAGGAACAATGCTTCCTGCAGTTTAGGAACTTCAGAAGCCTGAGCTAAAATCCAACATGGCTGCTACATTCATCAACAGTAACGTTTAAGCTGTAACTATTGTGTTTGTGTTCTTATTGTCTGGTATTAGCGAACAAAACAAAGGAACCACTAGAGGCGTCCATGGTGCTTTATCGACTTGTTGCCAACTTGAACTGGAACGCGGTTAACTCGGGTGTGACGTCACTCCCAGCTCTGAGAGCCGAGTTACGAGGTAAATGGAACGCACCCTTGGTTTTGGACGGCTGGAGGTCCCAGAGTAATGACGCCAACAGAACAACATCATCTGTATAAAGCAGAGTTGAAACTCTGAGAATGAACTTCCCCTTAATGCAACTCTGGAAACAATAAGCAATCACCTAACAACAATTTAGCTTTAATTAATTACTTACTTACCTACATACGAGTACAGCTGACAATCTGCTTTGAAATCTCATCTCATCATCAAATCCATTCGAGCTTCTGGAGTTGACGGCCACATTGTGAACAAGAAGAAGAGGTCCTTTTACGATAACAGACGGGTACACTAGAAGAAACCAGAAATCATCTCAAGTGATGCTCTTCAGTTGTGTCTGACTTGGAACAAGTGCTCACTTTTCTTCTTCTGTGTTCTCATGCAGCTCTTTAGTTTTTCTGATTCTTGTCTCTTTCTTGTGTTTGACTGAGCTGCACAGGAAATCACCACGTAAACATTTTCAAACTGACAACTTGTTCAAAAGAAGCTTTGGGATCTTTAAAAATATCGACGACTGAGAGAAAACAAGTGGAGAATCATTAGTCATCATGTCTAAATAAACTGCTGGATTTGTTCAAACCAAACTGAGCTGTTGAACCAGACCGTCGTGGTGAAGAGGGTGCTGAGCCTGAAGACAAAGCTCCTGATTCAGCAGTCAATCTTCGTCTCAACCCTTCATCTGTGGTTACAAGCTTTAGGTAGTGACCGAAAGAATAAGTCTGTTTCCTCTGCAGGGTGTCTGGGCTTAGCCTTGGAGAGAGGGTGAGCAGCTCAGACATTCAGGAGGAGCTCGAAGTAGAGCCGCTACTCCTTCACATCGAATGGAGCCAGCTGAGGTGCTTTGGGCCCCTGATCAGGATTCTCCTGGTCGCCTACCTTTGGAGGTTTACCAGGAAAGGTCCAACTGAGAGGAGACCCCAGGGGTAGACCCAAATTTTGCTGGAGGGATTATATATCCTGTCTGACCTGAATCTTTATTTGCTGTTGTTCTTAGTAAGTGAACCCTGAAGTTATGAATCATAAAATATGACACAGAAATGATAAATGCCAAGCGGAGGCCTTGTTGCAGATGTTAACTGTGTTGAGGTTATTATGTGTACGTTACGTTTTGATCCCAGAATATAAAGGACATGGATACATCATGTCTGCTCTCCGTGTGTCTGTCCTCTTATGAGCCCTTCGTGTTGCAGCATCCTCTCCTTTTCTGTCCGCTCGTCTTCTCAGAGCCGCTGTTGGCAGCTCGCCTTTTCATTTGTGTGTATGGATCCATACCCCTGTCTACCGCTCGCCATATGTTCCCCGCTGGTGTGCGCTGAGCCTGCCCTCTGCTCTGCTGCTGCCCACAAACACAGCCAGCCGTTTGTTACTTTGGCATAATTGTGTTAATGAAGTCTCCGCACTCGTCTTCAAGGCTTCATTAGCAGATAAGAGGAGCAGGAGGAGATAAGAGGAGCGGAGGTCGTGTTTTATCATGTAGAGCTGTTGACCTCTGTCACTGTGAGGGATTTAAGCGGAGCGCAGCGTGTTAACTTTTACTACAAAGGGGTTACACGGACTGTTAATTAATGTTGCCATGGCGATGTAAAGGAAGCAGAAAAGTGTCCAATCTATGGTCTTATTAAACTACAACCACAGAAAATACTCGCACCATATAAGGATCATGGACTGTTTTTCAGACCCGCAGGTTGACTTTTATAGCCAATGTGGACACGTGTATAAGGAAGCTACTAAGGGTGCACTCACACAAGGTAAAGTTGTCCCGTACCGTGCTCAAGCCCAATTACCGTGTTGAAGCACACCTCTTCAAAGCGTGCCTTAAGCACGGATCAGAGCGCTCACACTAGTCAAATGAACTGGATTTTAGGGGTGAAGCATGCTTAGGCCCGGTACGGATTGCTAAGTGTGAGTGCGCCCTAAAACAACACAAAATAGAAATTTGTGAAATAACAAGAGTAAAAATTATTCTGAACCTTTAAGATCTGTCCGTAAACAACATGACCACATGATGCCCATCACCATTACATTAAGGTGTGATTTTGCAACATGAATAACCCGCAGATATTCCTCCCAGTTCATTAAAAGGAAAGTTTTGAACATCTTTTCTTTTGTCCACTGTAGGTGTTGAATGAGCTCTTTCTTAAATGTAGGAATCCGCTCCAGTGAAAGTTATCTCTGCTCCTCGGGTGGATTACATTTCCTTCTTGTCTCCAGCTTCTCTAACCTGTGTGTTACCTGCTGCTCTTTTATCTTCTCTCCCTCTGGTGTCCTTATTCTAACTCTGTTACTCTGCGCTATGAAGCTCCGAGTTCATTTCCAAAATTGAATTTGTGGCTCGGCGCAGAGGTGACTAATCTGCGGTTGAAATCAGGCCTGGAATGCATTAGAAGCGAACGTTAGTCACTCCGGGCTGCGAGCCGAACTCCTCTCAAAGTTCGAAGTGAAAAGTTTTATGACAGACACAGATCCTGGTAAATTCAGACTCACAGGGGAATCATTCTGTCGCTCTCAGCTACTTTTTCAGCTATTTCAGAGCCTGTTGTGCTGAAAAATGATGCTTTCACTGTCCATCAGTTGAATGGGGGCACGCCGTGATGCAAATTGAAGCCAAATAGCCTTCCATGGTTGGGTTTGAGCCCAGAAATCCTCAAGTTCCATCTCCTGTGTGATAAGAGTCTCTGCTGCACTTTCCACAGCCCATTAGCCGTGGATTGATGTGAGCTGCTAACTTCCAGTTATTTGATCACAGCTGGACGACGACCAATAACGAGAGCTGGTCGACGCTCGGCTGGTTGAGACAGAAAACAGCGGACACTTTGTTCATGTTTCTGCTCTTCTCATTAGCTTTTCTTCTACCTACCAGTTAGTTTGGTTTATATGACTGAGATGAGAATTGATCGTAGTTTGAGCACGTTTCTGCTCGTGGAGCTTATTAGAAATATGCAGAGGCTTTTTCGGTCGGGTACAATCACTTCTATCGGAACCAGTTCTCTCGACCACTTCCATTGCTGCAACACCTGTTGGTTTGACCTGATAACTGCTCTCATAGCTGGCAAACCAAGGGGCGTCCAAAACGGTCATGTGAGGGTGCCTTAAAACCGCCTACCTTCTCTGGTTCAAACAAATCCAGAGCATTCAGGACCAGAATCTAAAGTTAGAAGGAAGACATACTGGCTGCTGCATTGTTGTCAGAGAAGCCAGCACTTCAACATAGCATGTTTCCTTAATGTTTGATCATATAGTAAGGTTGTTTCCTCTGCAGGTGGTTTTTCTGAGGACGGGCTTTTCCAACTGTGCACCTGCAGCATTGAGTCCAGAAACCTGTTTATGCCTACAGTTTATAGTTTAATTCAAAAATAGCCCAGTAAGCTGTGATGTTATTGGTCTAACGCTTAAAGCACTTGATGATGCGGGTGATCAAGAGAGAGAAAATAACGTTGACATTAAGAGGAAGTTTTTCACATTGGGATCAAACGTGGCTTGAAATCAAAGCTGAGCTGTGACTCTGAATGTGACTCAGCTGATGAGGAAAACAAGCAGAAATAAAAGCTGCTCTGAACGACAACACAAACAGTCATTAGTGTGCGTGTAGGTGTGTGTCTGTCTGTCTGCTTTTGTGTGTTTTTAGTGGAAAATTTGAGCAGTCTGCCGCCTGGTCGAGCGCAGTTTGGCCGTCATCCTCTCTACAGTTTGTTGTGCGTTGAGCAGCCAGAGATTTAGGACGAGACGGCTGCGATTTGGTGCTCCTCCAGACCAGCTGGTGCACAAGATCAAGCTGTTAATGGGAAATTATCCTCCCGTTAATCTCTGCCAGCGCTGGGCCTTTGTCAAACGCCTGCGCTGAAAAATGTATCACAGGTTCAAAAAATGAAATCCTTCTCTTTCTGTCTGAGCCTCGGATCATCACATCTCGCTCTCTGTGACGCCTCAGCAGGAAGACGTTTTCTCTGAGCCAAGACTGAGCGCCTTCCTGCTGAGGAGAGTCACATTTGAGATAAGACGAGCTGCAGACTGGAGGCGAGACAACACAACAGACTGTCCCTGATCTGGTGTCACAACGAGGAAACTTTGCTTTGGCTTTCTTCTTAAGATGAACAGGTAATCGTATCAGCTCATGAATTCATCAAAGAAATGTCATTTGAATCCAAAGCATCTGAGGGTCAGAGTTTTTTTCTTTATGCAGCTCAGAAAAACTGAAGACCTGATTCACTTAAAGATTGCTTGTCTTTTGGGACCTCTCTGGGACGTTAGTAAATGAGACTCAAAGTTAAAGATGCTTAATGCACCGCAAACTGCGCTGCAGAAGACGCATCTTTGCTGCTCTGCACATTTTTGTCTGGAACTGAAGCACTGAAAAGGCCTGTTGTTTGGATCTAAAATATCTTATTTAACGTCCCTTTGTCTCCGTGTGGACGATCTTCTGCTCGGTGAGTCTGTGCTCCATGAACACAACCTTAACCTCCAGCTTTCTTTTTTATCCCTTTATCTACCTGTGGATCAGACTGAGGATCATGTTGAGTGACAGCTGCTCAGTGTTTACCTGTGTGGAGCCGCAGGCACTGAGCGCCTCTGCACACACACACACACACACACACACACACACACACACACTAACAATGTTGTTGTCTTACTGGGTCCACTAAGGTTTGACTCAGAGAAGAGAAGCTGTTACATTTATTCAACGAGTGAATCATGAAATCAAACACAGTCCGTCGCTCGGCTCCTGCAGAAAGCTCTCGTTTCTCACGAGCAGAAGAGAAACCTGTAAGAATGAAGGCCAAGAAAATACAACAGGTGGATCTTGAGGTTTGCGTTTGCCACCACAAACATTGGTATTTATTTTATTTTTTATTTTCTTAGAGGATCTTTAAATGCTAATAATCCTGAGAACCTTAAAATCCTATTTTGGTTTTTTGTCTTCAATTGGATTGGACAGTGGGTAGAGGAAATGCTGGAAATATTCAGAGTTGTGTAAAGACTTACCAAAAAAAAACAACAGTTAACATAGGTCTATTCCAATTTTTATTAATTTAGATATTTGAATGTAAACGTTGTCATAAAATTCTTCGGATTAAACCTTTAACAGGCTTCAGTTTAAAGTCACTCTTATCTGTAGTTTCATGACCTGTTTGGTAATAAATGAACTCTCAAAGGATAAACACAGATATTAGGAGCACAGAGAGTTTAAGGGTGGGGGTCGCCCTCTCTCTCTCTCGCCTGTCCCATCATCCCGCAGAGGGAATTGAAACGACTGAATCGGCTAAATTGAAAGAGCTGCGGTTCGGCTCGGAGGAGAAAAATGGAGCTTGAAGGACTATTATGTGATAGGATGACACAGCCGTAAAGACTCATCCAATTTTATGGCCACATACAGCTGAGACATTAACTGTGTCGTCTCATTCATCCCGCAGACGGAGAGAGCTGTGTGTGTGTGTGTGTGTGTGTGTGTGTGTGTGTGTGTGTGTGTGTGTGTGTGTGTGTGTGTGTGTGTGTGTGTGTGTGTGTGTGTGTGTGTGTGTGTGTGTGTGTGTGTGTGTGTGTGTGTGCGTGTGTGTGTGTGTGTGAGACTGCATTTGCTTCTATAAATTGAATTATCTTTAGCCATGTATCTAAATAACTCAGCATTAAAGGACTTAATGTACAGTCCTGTCAGAGGCTGCATTTAATCAAAGCGCTGTCGTGTTTATTCTCTACAGAGACAAACAGAGGCGCTTTAGGGAGCGCTCTACAACACCATGTCTTTAAAAAAATAATCAAACCAAATAAACCTGCGTGACATTGAGAGGTGATAAACTGTAACTAAACCTTAATGTGTCAAAATAATCTTCATTTCAAGGGTAACATCAGTATTTTTAAACCTGGGCCTGTTTGAAAAAAAAAAAAAACATATTTTGGGGACTGAACAAGCAGAAACCTCCGGTGTTGAAAAATGATGCCGATGCCTCAAGTGCAAAATCCTGCTGTTCCTTGAGTGTCCACTAGAGGCTGACTCTAAGAGCCTAGAAGTCACATACACACCCATTCTGCATCGGCTTAATTTTTCAACACCGCAGGATGCCGCTTGGTTCAAACAGGTTTTATTTTTAGTTCAATATAGTTTCCCAGAGTGTTTTTGTAGAACTCAAAATCAGTCTTGGTCTCAAGACCACTTTTTGAAGGTCTTGTCTCTGAATTGAAAGCATTTTTACTCGGCTTGTCTGTTTCTCAGACTGCCTGGGCTCAGGATTTAAATCAAGACCAGTCAAGACCCCCACTGATGGTCTAAATGAGTGACGCCTGCACACAAGTGATATGTATGGTCTTGGTCTTGGTCTTGGTCTTGGTCTTGTCTCAGTCTTGTTCCCAAATGTCTTGTTCTTGTCTCTCTCTCATCCTGCCTCGGTCTCGATCCCTAAATGTCTTGGTTTTGTCTCAGTCTCGACCTGCCTTGGTCTCGGCCTTGTCTTGGTCTTGGAGCGCTCTGGTCTCAGGTATGTCATGGTCTCGGTTAGTGTGGTCTGGACTACAACACTACCACAGAGTGAGCCCCTCCTGTTTAACTCTTGGGGAAACTAAATTCAGCCCAGTGAGCCCTCACACTGAATCAAACATCTTAGAAACAAAAAAAAAACAGTCTCTCTTCAACTCTTCGCTCGAGCCAAGCTTCCTTTAATCGGCGGTGGAGATCTCCACGATTACTGAGACACTCCCAGGGTTCATACGACCACAGACTTTACACCCAAAGTCATCGAACTGTCGCCGAGCTGCCATTACCATGAGCGCCGCAATCTATGAGGTGTGGAGGGCGCTGAAAGGTAAACTATAAAATGGACAGACAGACAGACAGACACACAGACAGGAAGACAAACACACAGACAAACATACAGACAGACAGACAGACAGACACATACAAACATACAGACAGACAGACAGACAGACACACAGAGACACAGACAAACATACAGACAGACAGATAGACAGACAGACACATACAGACAGGCAGACTGACAGGCAGAAATGGGATCCTGGTAGCAGCAGGAACATTTAAATTTGAATATATATATCAGTCCATTTATTCAGGTGAACTGCTGTGGAATAAAAAGCTGAAGATCCAGCCTCTATTTTCTTTTCTCTGCAGGAGAGAACCCGTTCAGGCCTCGGGCTGAAATCTGTCTCACCAACAATTCACTGGATTTTATTGGCAGCACAATAAACGGAGGACAATGGTCGGAGCAGTTCTGTGAATCCATGTGTCTTTATGCACGTTGTTAAAACGGCACAATGAGCTGTCAGCGCTGCGTTCACTCCCCAGAGCGAGAGAAACACACGAGACTGATGGCTACGGTTATTAGAGGACAGATCTGAAAGGAGGAAGATGTGAAAAAAGAAGCAGATGATGTCGAAAAAAACATGAAGAAAATGAACTGTTTCCTGCTTTTCTTTTTTTGTGTCCAGGTGAGAATGATGCTGCTGTCTAAACAAATATCACACAAACACTTGAAAAACATGACTTGTCGTCCTTTCAAACAAAACTTTAGGAAGCCTAAGAAAACCTAAGATTGGATATTTGGGCACAACAAACTGTGCACTGTTTCTGTCTGAGGTTCAGACTCCTGACACATGACCACTTTCTGCAGTAAATAAAACAAGAAGTTTATTTTTCACCTTTTGTGCATGAAAGCACATCACAGGAAACATTGAAATAAAACAGAAACAAGAAGTGGGCTGCACGCTGGTGCAGTGGTTAGTGCTGTCCCCTCACAGCGAGGAGGTTCCTGGTTTGAATCCCCATCTGACAGGAGCCTCTCTGTGTAGAGTTTGCATGTTCTCCCCATGAATGTGTGGGTTCTCTCCGGGTACTCTGGCTTCCTCCCACAGTCCAAAGACATGCTCATTAGGTTAACTGGTAACTCTAAAATGTCCGTAGGTGTGAATGCGAGTGTGGCTGGTTGTCCGTCTTTATATGTCAGTCCTGTGATTGGCTGGTGAACAGTCCAAGGTGTAACCCCGCCTATCGCCCAATGACAACTGGGATCGGCTTGAGCCCCCTCCATGACCACAAGTGGGAAAAGCGGTATAGCTGATGGATCGATGGAAACAAAAATCAACAATGAAAAGGGTGAACAAGGTAATGGAGACCGCCATCAATGGGACTCCAGCGCCCCCTGCAGGAACAGATGGGTGACATCATTCAGGCTTCAAACATTTATATTTACAGTCTATGGAGCTGTCATGTGCTTCATTATTTTAAGTGTGCTGGCTGGATGGAGGTGGCTCAGTGGTAGAGTGGTTCATCTTTCAAAAGAAAGGGTCGGCAGTTTGATCCCAGCAGCAGCCTTCATTTCAGAGTTTATATGAGCAAGACACTGAACCCAAAGCTGCTCCTGAAGGCATCGCCATCAGGGTGTCAAGGTGTGTGTGAAAGGTGACACATAGTGTGATCTGTAGATTGAAGTGTGTCCATTCACCATTTAATACAGACTACGGGCTGAGCTCAGAATAACAACTGCTGCAAGAAGACTTTCTGCAAAAGAAGATTGACCGTTTGAAACTTCAACTTTGCATTCAGATGACTTCTCAGAGGAACTCCTGAACTCAGAGAGATGTGAGACGACAGAGGCAGTTAAACATCCTCGAACACGGCGAGAAAGAAAGAACGCTTCAGGCAAGCTGTGTGGGACTGATGGGTGTGTTGTCCAGCCTTGTCAGGTTGTCAGGTGTCTGACTGAAGAGAGGTCGTTTTTACGTCATTAAATGTCATTTAGTCTAAGAACCACTTAGTCAGCATTAGCAGATAAAACCTAACAGAGAGCTTCAATATGAAGAATTAAATAAGTTATAAATGAAGCGAGAAGTTTTACGCTTCCTGAAATATGAAGTTGTAGAAACAGAAACACATCGCCGTGTTTGATTTGTGTCCATGATTTAGTGCCATTTGTAATAAAACGCTATCATCCAAACTGTTGACTCAGTGTCTTTTTTAATAGGTGTGGGCATTACTTTTTATAGCGGGAGAAACCCTGCCAAGGCTAAATGGTGTCATCCTGGTCCCATCCTGCCAGGTGCTCATTAGCCACACTCACAATCTGAGGTGATGTCAGGTTTCTGCACAGCCGATCTGTTTCTGCTGCGGAGGGAGAAAAGTTTCACGTCCACAAGATGATCCTCAAAGTGACTGCTGGAGATGTTTTTAAGGGTTTAAATGTTTAACGGCTTCTTTATTTTGTTTTGTTTGTCAATAATCAGACACCAGCAGGGAGGGAGATGAGATGTGTAATGAGTGAAATGATAAAGTGACCTTACTGTATGATCAGACATTAAGGAAACATGCTATGTTGAAGTGCTGGCTTCTCTGACAACAATGCAGCAGTCAGTATGTCCTCCTTCTAACTTCAGATTCTGGTCCTGAATGCTCTGGATTTGTCTGGACCAGAGAAGGTAGGCGATTTTAAGGCACCCCAACACGGCCGTTTTGGACGCCCCTCGGTTTGCCAGATATGAGACCAGTTATCAGGTCAAACCATCAGGTGTTGCAGTGATTGAAGTGGTTCAGATAGAAGTGATTGTACCTGACCTAAAAAGCCTCTGCATGTTTCTAATAAGCTCCACGAGCAGAAACGTGCTCAAACTAGGATCAATATTGGAGATGCTTTTGAAAAATGGAGAGAGGTTAGAACGCAGAAAGGTTTACAGACCAATGCAGAGCTGGCTGAACACTGAAGCTTCAGTGCCCACCACATGGCAACCTGTGAGCATCAACTCTAGAGAGGAGGGGGGCGGGGGAGACAGCTCTCTACAATGTTTTGAATTTAGACCGCAGTACCCATTTTAAACACTAGCGGTCAGCGTTACATACGGCTCCTTTAAGTGTTTTTGATCGTCTCAGGAGCGAATCGATAAGGAAAACAAAACAGTTAGAATGATTGGTCAGATTGTCTTTGTTTATGTGATTATCATTTGTGTTACACTTCAGAACAGTATTTTATAATCGCTGAATTTCTTCCCTCTGACTCTGCACGAGTTCAGCTGCTCATCACACTCGTGTCATTCTGGACATTTTTACAAACACGTGGTGGAATCGATAACATGAAAAACGGCTTGTTGCTCTCAGGGAGGGCAGAGCTAATGTGCCTGCTGGCTCCCTGGACTCTGAAATTAACATCATTAATGTTGCTACTTACACTTATTGTGCTTTATCTGCCGTAATGGGACAAAATGGATTGTCTGCTGCTCAGAGTCGCTGATACATGTACAAACAGCTTTTTATGACGAATAGGTGAAGCACAGGTGAAGCTACCGTCACAAAACATGACATTTACAGATGAAATGATGCATGCATGTTCGTTAAATGAGCTCCCTGGAATCCTAAAGCTGGCCTTCTACCAAACTACTTCCAGTGATTACTCTTCTACATAAAAATTATCTGATGTCTGAATAAATGAAGGAGAGATCTGTCAGAGTCGCAGACAAGCGGAAACCTCCAGGGTTGAAAAATGAACCCGATGCAGAAGTGTAAAATGATGCAGTTCCTCGGGTGTCCACTTGAGGCTGGCTGCAGAAGCACAGGAAGTCACATATACACCCATTCTAAAAAGCCTGTTTTTACAGCAGAGATGAACATGTTTACAGCCTGGTTCAAAAAAAACAAATAGGTCTGATTAGCTCATGTCTCGATCGGCACACACTGTACGGGGGGTGAATGTTTTGATGACTCGTCCGTTTTGATTTGATGAAGGATAAGAGTTATTCACAATAAGGCGTGTAGCTGACCTGATTGACAGGTGGGCGTCGGTGTAACGGTTTGTCAGGAGGCTTAAAACCCGTCTCAGCACCAGCTCTCAGCCTGTCATTAGGTTGACTGAAAGTTAGGCTGAGACAGCATTTCCAGCATGGAGACCGCCATCCATGGGACTCCAGCGCCGCCTGCAGGAACAGATGGGTGAAGTCTCTCAGGCTTCAAACTTTAACATTGACAGTCTATGGTGCAGAGCTCTCCTGTTATCTTAACTGTTGGGTGTAAGCTGGTCGTGAGCTCTTGTGTCAGTCTTTGACTCATTTTGCATTCAAGTGAAATCAAAGTTCTTAAATACCTTAATATTATACAATGAACAACATGCTGCTTAGGGCTCAGAAGTGACAGCCCACTTTTCTGGTGGCTCTGATTCTGGACTAAATTTTCCCTGTTCAGATCCTCCAATGAGGAAGATCAGAAGATCCTGGTCTTAATAGTTAGTCCTGGTCCTGTCCATTTCAGTTAAAGTCTCAGTGAGCAACATGAACAGTTTTAAAACAGAAGCCGGATGACGCTAGGCCGACACTTGACTCATGCAACTCAAATATTCTCCTCACAGAGTCTTGACTGGCTAGTTTGGGGCAAGCTTACCCTGATTGGTTGGTTGATCCAAACAACTGGGCCCATTGCTCCACGCAGGATATAAAAGCCCAGCTTCCTGTGCCTCCCCTCTCCAAGGTAAGGTCAGGTAACTGTATTTGTTTCCGTAGGTGGATTTGGTTTACAGTTAGTGAGTCGGCCTCCTTGTCCATACAAATGACAGCACAGAACAAAACATGATGAAGTGACAGTGCTCAATCCTTAAGACAAAAGCCCTTAGTTAAAAACAAACATAAGGCACTAAAAAGCGAACACCAAACTCTCAATGCCGGAGTTTCATGCTCCCTCAGCCAGACCGACTCATGCACATCTGTTCCTTGAGTTCTTTATGTGAGTGTGAACCATATCATGCTTCAACACACACCCACACGTTCAACACTGATGATGTAGATTAAACACACCTCATAACACCTCCTGCTCCTCCCATCTTTTGCCATGACCCACGAGCTGGGTTGTGACATTTTTGAAAAATGATCAAGACTGGAACTTATTGCAACAATCCAGAGAAAGTCCTTTTTTAGGACCGCCTCATCCCTGTAATCAGAGCCCCTCAGTAAGTGTGACACCTGTGATTATTGAAGTCATTATGCATTCAGTTTATGGGATCATTTGCAGTTGATTTAATTACAGTGAAATTAAACTTTCCCTCATTTAGCGTGTGAACTCCAGGAGGTCTCCGGAGGGCCCTCAGAGGCCCCTGAACCTGCCTCAGGAGCCGCTGATCTAATCAGCCTGTCAGACAGTGAATCATTGCATTAATCAGGAGTGGGTGAGTCAGACAGGGGGGTCGGTCAGCGCGCGTCTGATCCGCTGATGACCTGTTGTTGGATTTCATCATGTTACATAAAATTGACTTGGCTCTGAGACGAGTCATGCGCCGATCTGTGATGTAATGTTAGATTTGTCTCTGCAAAAGGATGCTGCATCTTTAAACGTGGCCGCTACAGCTGAATGAAGACGCATTTCATAAGAATCCGCATCAATGCCTCATGAATGTGTGACCGATGCATCATGGAGACGAGGCCTGCAGTCGTGCAGTCCGCTGAGTGTGATTTCTGTGACAGCAGCGACAGAGAGGGAGACCAACTCGATTAATCGGGGCTGGTAGTGTTTCCCCTGGAGGAGCTGAGGCTGAGAGGAGGCGACAGATGAGGGGAGGAACTATTTAACCCCCAACCGATCGCTGTCAGCTCCCGTCGAATCTGTGACACACGATACAGTAGCACCGCGTGGAAAATTAACCGAAGAGCTCTCCGCTGCTCGTCAGGCTCCTCAGAGAGATTCGAAAAAAAGTTGTGACAGCTCCATCGACAAAGTGATCAGAGAACAAATAATTTCTCCTGATATCTCTGCTGCAGTCAGTGTGGGTTTTCTTTTTAGTCGATGAGTTTGAAGCTGCACAAGACGCAAGTACTTCAAGAACATCTTGTAGCATAAATGTTGTAACTGAACACCTTACTGAGGGCATTACTAAGCCTTTTCATTCTCTACAAAAAGAACTTAAAGAGGAAGAGTGAATTAAAAACTGAGCACAAAAACAATAAATCATAAACATTTCCTCAAGAACAACCTCAAATACACCGTTCACCGTTAGTGATGCTTGTATTCATAAACATGAACCCAAAAGTGCTAACAAAAATGTGAGGAACTCAGAGTCTGCAACATTCAACTTATCCTGTCCTGAATGCTCTGGATTTGTTTGGACCAGAGAAGGTTGGCGGTTTTTAGGCCCCCCTACACGGCCATTTTGGATGCCCCTCGGTGTACAAGATATGAGACCAGTTATCAGGTCAAAACAACAGGTGCTGCAGTGATGGAAGCAGGCAAGAGAACTGGTTCAGATAGAAGTGATTGTAACCGACCTAAAAAGCCTCTGCATGTTTCTAATAAGCTCCACGAGCAGAAACGTGCTCAAACTAGGGACAGATGCAGAGCTGGCTAAACACTGAAGCTTCAGTGTCCACCACATGGCAACCTGCGTGAGCACAGCATAAAAAAAACATAAACCTGTCCGTATAACAAATACATAGAACATTTATGAAAAGACACAGCTTGTGTAGTGGATTTACCCTCTAGTGGACACTAAAGGAACTGCAGCTTTTGCACTACAAATTTGGCTTATTTATTTTTTTAATTGTGAATTGTAGTATTAACCAAAATATATGACACAAGATGATACTAACCTGATAATACTTCTAGATGCAAAAGTAAATATAGATGTGAGTAAATCAGTGTTGTTGCATGGAATTAAAGCTAAATGGTTCTAAACGCAGAGCTGTGACCCTCGCTGCAGAAAATAATCAGGCCAACACGAGAACCTGTCACAGCACAACACACAGCCACATGTTGTGCAGCTCAGCACAGATTAAAGGTTAATTAGATTTACTATGGTGCAAGTATTAACATACAGAAGGCTAATTATATATCCGCCAACACACACGCCTGCACTAAGACACTCACAGCTTCACATGTCTCGACAAATTAAATCCAGAACGGGGCAAATGCAGACATCGCTCCCGTTTTCAGACATTCATCATTTCAGCGTGGAGATTTGCAGTCGAGACAAGTTAGTTAGCTCAGCTCAGCAGTGTGTGTTTTACAAGTCTCAGTTTGTCCTGCTCCACCTGGAGCCACTAGACATAAATATTCAGAAGATGAGGGCATTTGGACATTTTGTCGCCTGGTCCGGTCTGAGGTACGCATCAGCTGCTGCTACAGAAAAGACTTTGGGATCCATGTTTAAAGGTCACATATTCTGCAAAATCCACTTCACCATGTTTCTCTAACACTAATATGCGTCTCTAGTCCATCTACAAACTGCCCAATCATGAGAAAAGTCCATCCTCTCCGTCTTTTGCCTGCTCCACTTTTCAGAAAATGTATGCTCAAACAGGCCATTTGGAGTTTTCGGAGTCACAAAGGGCAGTAACCCCCCCTAGAGGGTTTTATAGGCATGATCAAATACAGGATTAGAGTGGATTTAGAATAAGAAACTTCACACACATGTTTTGAGGAGCTCTGAGACTTATTTACACTGGTTGAATAGGAGGAGGATATGTCACCTTTGATCTTAAAATTAAGAATGTAGAAATGAATAACCGAGAATGTTTGATGTGTTTGAGGTTCTTGAATTTCCTGCATAACATCTTGAGAAGAGAAACTTGTTTCCTTTTTACCCGCCCCTATTTATCTGACAGCTGGAGTCACGTTTTACACCATGGAGAGAATAAACTGTCAGTGTTTCAAACTTTTATCTCTCAAACGTCAATGTTCAGGGAGTTCAGGGAGAGCCTCGTTGTCTAAAACACTTTCTGATATTTTTTTTTCTTATCTAAAGACTTCCAGTCAGACGTTGTTTTTTTTCTCTCACAGTTTTTCGAGAAGCTTACAATCCCTCAGCTGATCCGAAAGGAAGAAAATCAACCAAAACATGAAGATTATTTTTTTTTACCTGACAGTGATAACATGATAGGTTGTTGGAGTTAAAGCCAAACTGATATACAAATCCTTTTCACTTCTGTTTAAGGACATGTAGAGTTGCACAGATTGATCGGCTGATGACCAGAATCGGACGATTTTCCACCTGTTTGGCCAAGATGGTGATCACCCACCACCATTCAACCTTACAGTGAATGTGTTGTATAAAACCCTTTATGGCTCTGGGGAAGATTTGTGGATGTGACGTCATCGAGGTTATCTCATCTTGGACATGGAAACTATAAGCAAAGTGTTTCTTGTCCTGCAGTGTGAATAATCTCGGATCTATTTCATCTTAAAGCTCGACCCATAGAGACTAAATTCTGCTGCGTAGTTTATGACCAATCTTTTATTGCTGCTCTTCTTTTTTTAAAGTCTCTAAACATAATGACGTAAATCAGGACAGTAGCTCTTTGATTACGGATCACCCGTACATACAGAAACAAGAAACAGCGGACATGACAAGGTTGAAAAATAACCTAATTTTACATCCTCTATTTTTACATTCTCAGCATCCTTTCTTCATTCAGCGAGTCGAGCAATAAGCACCCAGTGTGTCCAGTGCTCCCAGTATTCCCTCCTCACCAGTAACATGCAGTAATGAGCTGAGTATGGACCACAGCTGCCGCCGAGCGCTGCCAAAAGACCCGCATTAAAGCCCTCTGCTCTTTTATCTGGCATTAAATTGAATTTTGTGGGTAAAATGTAATTTCACAACATTACATTTGCATTACACTGCAGCTGTTTAACTGATGCTGTTATCAGAGGGGGGTGCAGCATAAAACCCGGGGCACTTTAACAATGTGTGATTTATGTTTACAAGGGCCAGATAAAACCGCAGGGACATATTGAAGACATATTTCATGTTTTGTCACAGCTTTTAACCCCCAGATAGAAGCTGTATTTCAGCACAGGGCCGACAGCGGGCTGAGAGGAGAACAAATGTCATGTTTTAATTTAATTAAGTGTAATAAATAAGTATACAGGCACACATGTGAGGGTACAACAGCCTTTAGCCTGTGCAGCAGATATGAAAAAGGAAACAGAGAGGGAAATATTAACCACTTAGTTGATTAGTCAGTTATTTATATATTTAATTTTTCATGTTTTTAGGTGTTTTTCAGGGACACATATGTGGATATCATCCAGTTGTTAGTGCTTATATCTATTATATCCCAGAAATCTTCATGGATATTTCACCAGATTTAACAAACCAAAATGTCCCTTTTTGCAGCAATTTTTTCTTTACATGCTTTTGTTAAAGGTCACATATTCTCCTCCTCTTCAACCAGTTTAAATAATTCTCCGAGCTTCCCTAAACATGTGTGTGAAGTTTTTTGTTGTAAATCCACTCTGATCCTGTATTTGATCATGCCTATAAACCCCTCTATTTCAGCCCTGCTCAGAACAGGCTGTTTCTGTGTCTGTACCTTTAAATGTAAATGAGCTGTGTCTGACCACGCCCCCTCTCTGGAAGGGCTTGGGTTGGCTCGGTCTTTCTCGCTCCATGTCCTATTGTTTACAGTGAGAAGGCAGACTCAGACTACTGCCCTTTGTGATGTCATGAAGGGAAAATCTCCGAACGGCCTGATTGAGCACACATTTTCTGAAAAGTGGAGCAGACAAAAGACGGAGAGGATGGACTTTTCTCATCATTTGATGTAGAAGACAATGTCCCCCATGTCCTGAGAGAAACCTGCAGTCAGCTCTGGTAAGTAACACTGATTGAACACAGAGACTCTGTTAGTTCAGACTCTTTAACAGTTTGTGACTGGACATTTGTTTGAGGAAAGTTTAACAAGACTGTAACTGTTTTTAAAGATGGTCCTGACAGTAAAGATCATTGGTTTACATGATGAAATATACTTGACATGGTCTTCTGTTTCTTTGCACAGAATCTGACAGAAAGAAGGGAAAGCTGGAAGTAATAATCCTAAACCAAAATCCTCAGGGACACTTCTGATCAGGATTTGTGTTTGAAGATTCAAGATTCAAAAATCTTTAGTTCCCATCACGTTATGACAGTAAATTACCTTTGGTTAGAGGTTTACACAACATAAAAACATTCACAAGCTGCACGGTGGTCCTCACAACGAGGAGGTTCCAGCTTTGAATCCCCGTCTGACAGGAGCCTCTCTGTGTGGAGTTTGCATGTTCTCCCCGTGCATGTGTGGGGGTCTCTCTGAGTACTCCGGCTTCCTCCCACAGTCCAAAGACATGCTCGTTAGGTTAACTGGTGACTCTAAATTGTCCGTAGGTGTGAATGTGAGTGATGCTGGTTGTCTGTCTCTATATGTCAGCCCTATGATTGGCTGCCGGCCAGTCTGGGGTGTAACCCCGCCTCCCGTCCAATGACAACTGAACGGGTCAGGCGGTATAGATAGAGGACAGATGGATAATTAGACTCAAATATAATCAAACCAAAAGTTCCATAAATAGGTCAAAGCACATTAAAAAGTTGATATATTGTAATTGTTTAAAAATGCGTACTGCAGTGGGAGTGAGTCCTTGTAAGTTTTCTTTTTAGCCGAGGGGACTGTGAACTGTCTGCCTGAGGGGAGCAGCTGAACTGAGTGGTGGATGTGAAGGGTCCTCAGTGATGCAGACTGCTTTCCTTTCTGCTGCATGTAACACTCTGACAGTTTGATATGAGTGCTGCCGGTGAGTTGAGCTGCATGTTTGATGATTCCAGTGATTTGTTTTTCTTTAATTTTTCAGTGAGAAGGTTGTACCAGGATATGATGTTAATGTGAGAATTAATTCAGTGAGTGACAGGAGTACTGTAGTTACTGTAGTTATGTCCTGTCTGATGTTAAAACTCGTCGGCCTCCTTAGGAGAAACATGTGAGGCCGCAGATGGAGGAAGTTGTCAAGTCTCTTCTGTGTGTTTGCCATTTTTAAGTTCTCTCTCTCGTGTGAAAGCTTTTGGTTCCACCAAGGAATAACAAAGATCTGCTGTGACAAAGGTTGAAATGGAGATGATCAGTAAGGCTTCTATTTCTTCTTGTTTAGATCATTACATTACAAGTTCTGAATCCATTTTAAAATCCTGGTGCTAACCTTTAGGGCGTTGTCACACTGGCAATCTGTACCGTGCCGTACTCAAGCACGATTGGCCCCCTGCTGCTCCACTCTCCCGTTGGCCGGCACGGCCTGCAGTCACACTGCACAGGACTAACCGTGCCTAAGCACGATTACTTCTTGTACATAACGTCGTAATACAACACATGCATGCTTTATGTTCTTATGAAGCGTGCTCAGTTTACAAACAGGCAGACTCGAGAAAAAAAAAAAAAAAGGGACTGAGATCGGAGAACAACACAGAGAACATGACAGCTACTTTACTGACTTCGCGGCTTATTTTAAGTCATTTTAATCAGACACAGCCATAAATAAATGTAAAAAATAAAATAGATGCGCGGCCAAGTCCGCGGCTGCACATCGGAGAACAACACAGAGAACATGACAGCTACTTTGTAGCTTATATTGTGTCATTTTAGTCAGATACAGACATGAAACTCGGGATTTCTCCATAATGAAGGCTGTCAGCGTTGTGTACCCACGTGCCTGTGCTCGTGCATGAAGTGTAGCACACCTCTCCGAAGTGTGCCAAAGCCAAGGAAGTGTACCGTGCCTGAGCACGATATGGAGCGGTCACACTGGACATACTAACTGGACTTTACGGTTGAAGCGTGCCTGGGCACGGGACGGATGGCCAGTGTGACCATGTACTCACCCCCAGTTCACACATACTCGGTGCGCGCCACGGTCCGTCAGCGCCACGGTTTTGCTCCGTTGGATGGCTCGCACCCATTCACTCTGGACCCGTTTCTGGGAAGTCAGGGCAGCGGAGCGCACCCATGACACATCACAGGATAACTACAAGATCCCGTGGGAATAAAGAGAAAACCATGAAAACAACATGTGTGTGCCTGCAGCGTACTCCGGCGAAAATAGACTCGCTGCATATATGAAACGGAGCAGAGCGTAGTGCCGTTGGTGGCACGCTCCGGAGACGGACCGCGTGTGAACACAATGATAGACTAGAGTGGCAGCGCTGACGGACTGCGGCGTATGTGTGAATTTGGGGTTAGAGTCCTACGTGGTCTAACATCCCAATCCATCGCTGAGCTCCTCCTACCTTAAGCTCCCAATTGGCCTCTCTGAAAAATGGAGAGAGGTTAGTACGCAGAAAGGTTTACAGACTGATGAAGAGCTGGCTAAACACTGAAGCTTCAGTGTCCACCACATGGCAACCTGCGTGAGCATGGACTCTAGAGAGGAGGGGTCGGGGGGAGACAGCTCTCTACAATGTTTAGAATTTGGACTGCAGTACCCATTTTAAACACTAGGTGTCAGAGTAACATATTGCTCCTTTAAGTTTTCACATCTTTTCTTTTGATTGGGTCATAAGATTAACTGAAGTCTTATTTGGCATGCGTCACAGTATTAATCTAAACATCTCCTTCTCTATTTAACGTGTATAAATAGTCTAAAACATGGAGTGTTTTCTGAATATCATTACTTCCCCCATGTTGCAGATGATTTCAAAGGCGCTGCAGCGTTTTCCAGATTCAGTTGTACTTTTCCGTCAGTCACGGCTCATTTCACAGCGATGAGAATCAACAGTTTAATACTTCTGCTAATCGCCCGCCTCCCATTGAGCTCAGATTAGATTCACTCACTGCCTCCTCTTTCATGCAGGAGCTGTGAGCACGAGGCATCTGAATACTGATGGAACTGTGTGTGTGTGAGTGTGTGTGTGTGAGTGAGTGAGTGAGTGAGTGTGTGTGTGTGTGTGTGTGTGTGTGTGTGTGTGTGTGTGTGTGTGTGAGTGTGAGAGTGAGTGACATTTAAACACCAGTGTTCTATAATTAGCATGTGGTGTGTTTAATACTTGCGTCCATTTGAGCGTCACACGTTTTCTTCCATGTTTGCATTCAGCCCACCGCTCCGTCTTCATTGCATTAATCCTTCAGTGTGTTCTTTCAAAGAACTCTCCAAGTCCTTACTTCCTGATCATTTCCTTGAATGCAGGTGTCACTATTCTGCAAGTTTCCTGGAAAGAACCTGTGCCATTACTGAGAAAACTCCCACCTGTTAAGAGTTACATACAGAGCTAACATGTGTACATATACTATGTGGATCCATCTCAGTGTCTCTTTGTCTTCACTGTCATCCTCACGCCTACATCGATGACCTTAATCGGACTACCTGACGTCCTCAGACACTTTAAATTTCACGATCACTCACGCCCCCCCCCGAGACTCAACATGATTTAACTATTCCTAAAGTATCTGATCGTTAAATAAAATAATGTGAACTTGTCACACATGCATATACAGTACGTCATAGTTTCACCCCAGCATTCGACCAAAGCGGGCGACAAAATCATCTTGATTGGATTGTTGTCTATTTGAGTAGGAAGCCTGCGAGTGATTTTTACCCTCGACGCCCGGTTTCTATTTTCAATCCTCTCGCTCATGTTGACATGGGCAACGAGGGGGAACAGGAAAACTTCTCTATGATTTTATTCCCTCTTCTCTCACTCAGCAGAGCTCGATAGCTTGTTTCACAAAGTGGAGATAACGGTGTTTTAATAATATCCCAATGTTGACCTCTGACCTGTGCCAACACCAGAGGAAAACTTTATTCAGCTCACAGCGAGCCGTTTATTGACGAGCCTCTGAGTGTTGTGAATACAAGGCACCACACTTCAGTTTGTCCACCTTCAAAATAAAAGCACCACACTTCAGTTTGTCCACCTTCAAATTAAAAGCACCACCCTTCAGTTTGTCAACCTTCAAAATAAAAGCTTCACATGTTATAATGTTTGCATGGGTGAAACTGAAATTCACAGAGCAGAGAAGTCTATATTTAACGGATGCAGTGTGGACAGTGAGCATCTGATACTGCACTAAAGTGATGCCATGATTCTCACGCTGAAGTTTTTAATGATATACTTTCAGTTATTCATTATAAAAACACGTCAGTGTTTGGTGTCCTAGTGGTCGGTGCCCACGCCATGTGAAGAGACTGTGGTCCTCCAGGCGGGTGGCCAGGGTCCGGATTCCAAACTGTGGATCCTTTTTGCGCATGTTGTTCCCCTTTCTCCCTGATTTCTGACTCTATCCACTCTCCTCTCTCTCCACATTCATTTAGTGAACATTTTGATTGATTATTGGTGCTAAACTGTTGGAAACAACCTAAAAGCAGCCGCTGTGTCTTTACCCTCCGGTTAAATAGAAACACACGCAGCCTGTTGCACTCTGTGTGTGTGTGTACAGTGTGTCTATGTCTTTGGTTTCCCATAAATCTTCATTCATCATCCCCCCCCCCCCCCCCCCCGTCTGCATCAGCATCACTGCCCTTCATATCCTCTCTCTCTCTCTCTCTCTCTCTCTCTCTCTCTCTCTCTCTCCCTATCTCTCCCCTTCTCCTTTTTTGCCAATTATTCTCCTTCTTTCCTCCTTGTACCCTTCAGT
Source organism: Labrus bergylta (assembly GCF_963930695.1). Taxonomy (NCBI): domain Eukaryota; kingdom Metazoa; phylum Chordata; class Actinopteri; order Labriformes; family Labridae; genus Labrus; species Labrus bergylta. The sequence goes on along the minus strand of NC_089213.1, from coordinate 11,850,613 downwards.
CTCTCTCTCTCTCTCTCTCATCTTTCATTAATGCTCTACCTCGCTCATCTCTTCCTCTCCTTTAAATACTTTCCTCTTTATCTCTCCCCCTCGCCCTCCATCTGCATCTCCCTCTCTCTCTTTGCACTCCTCCCCCTCTCTATGTTATCCACCTTGTTGCCTTTCTCCCCCTCTCCTCTGTCACTCCCCTGCTCGCTCGCCCGCTCACTCACTCACTCACTCATTGATAGTGGAGGCGATGTGACCAGCATGCTGAGCGGCTACTCGTTATTCAGCCGGCGAGCAGCAGGAGTCAGGGTGGAGTGTCGATTCACCTCCGTCTCTCTCTCTCTCTCTCTCACTCTCTCTGTCTGTGATGCTCGCTCTCTCGCTCTCTCTCTTTCCCATGTGAGCAGTGGGAGGGTGTGGTGTGATGACGATGGCGAGTGATGATGAAAAGAACAGCAGACGACCGCTGAGAAAACACAGAGACCATCAGAGATAACACAGAGTCAGTGTGTGAGAATCAGAGAACAGAAAAACAAACCTCCAAACATCTTCTTTCTTTATCCATTATGCACTATTCTTGGATTCCTCTGGTTATCGTTCATACTTGATTCACTGAGTAAATGGATATCAGACCGCAGAGGCACATGGTCTGATAAAAAGTGTCTACAGATACATTTGCTGAAAAAAAAACAGGTTAAGAAAATAAAAATGGTTGTGTTTTTATAAACTGTTATAATGATACACAATGAAACACTCGGCACTTCATGAAGTTCCTGTTTGATACTTAGTTTGAGAGCGTTAAAATAAAGTTGTATCAGCTTCAATGTCGGATACAAGCAGAGTTAATTATCTCTAAACAAAATATATACATCCTTAAAGGTCCAATCAGTGAGATGTTTAGTGAGTGAAATGATAAAGTGAGCTTACTATATGATCAGACATTAAGGAAACATGCTATGTTGAAGTGCTGGCTTCTCTGAAAACAAGGCAGCAGCCAGTATGTCCTCCTTCTAACTTTAGATTCTGGTCCTGAATGCTCTGGATTTGTTTGGACCAGAGAAGGTAGGTGGTTTTAAGGCACTCCCACACGGCCGTTTTGGATGACCCTCGGTTTGCCAGATATGGGAGCAGTTATCAGGTCAAACCAACAGGTGTTGCAGCGATGGAAGCGGGCAAGAGAACTGGTTCAGATAGAAGTGATTGTACCCGACCTCAAAAGCCTCTGCATGTTTCTAATAAGCTCCACGAGCAGAAACGTGCTCAAACTAGGATCAATATTGGAGATGCTTTTGAAAAATGGAGAGAGGTAGGAACACAGAAAGGTTTACAGACCGATGCAGAGCTGGATAAACACTGAAGCTTCAGTGTCCACCACATGACAACCTGTGTGAGCATCGACTCTAGGGAGACAGCTCTCTACAATGTTTAGACACTAGGGGTCAGAGTTACATGTTGCTCCTTTAACTACACAGTATTTGTCACGTTTTCTGTTTGGGATTCATGTTCTTATTTTAAAGAAATAAACTTGAACAACAATGAGAAAAAAAAAGAGCTGATAACAGAGCTGACTTAGTTTCAGTTTTGCACCAATAATAATTTTAATTTAAGATCTTTGAAATGCAGAAATCTGACTGTTTTTCTGTGTGTGAAGTCTGAAGTCATCCAGAGGACATTTATTCCTCATGGTTTTAACCACAGCTCGGCGAGACGGAGTCAACTGGAAGCAAACAAAATAATGGAGTCGTTTGTAGCGTTGCGCACTCAGAGGGATTCCTCTGCAGACAAATCGAGTTTGTAACTGGATTACCTCAAGCAATTCATGGAATTAAAATCAAAGCAGTTTTTAACTTGGACTGAAAATCTAATGAAGAAAGAAAACTGAAAGCATCTCTCAGAGGAACAACTGGAGAGTTTTTACATCACGTTTTTTTCCACTAAATAGAAAGACGACAAAACAAGGTCATGAAACGATGTGAGGTTAAACATCCCGACTCTAACAGCCACTTTCTTGTGCTCATCATAGTTCCAGAAACATTAGAAACAAAAACAGAAACACAGAAATTATTCTGCCATGTTCCCCTGCACACCGCTTGGGGCCATTCCTTCTCTGTTGTGATTTAGCTCCGTCCGACAGCCGCGCCCTGCCCCACTGGGTCCCATTCTAGACTGGGTCTTGTTCTGAAGAGTGAGCACACCAGAGTGCAGCCATGAGCAGTGGGACTCCCTGGTTCACAAGATCACAGGAGAACTAGTTCTTGTCTTTTTCAAGGTAGAGTTGTTTGGTTCCTGTTTTGACGTTGTTAAAGTGATAAAAAACAAAACACAAAACACGAGTCCTGGCAAACATCAATCCATTTTTCCAGAAAGTGTTATAGCACAACCTTAAGACACCCGGAGCGCGCCTGCAAACACGAGGCGAGAGACGAGGCAGCTGTGCTGACTTGGATGTTGCTCGGCCATAGATCTGGACCTCGGTGAAGGCGTTCCTCGAGGTCTAAAGAACACAATCTTCAGCTCCTATGAGCCGCTAGCTTGTTCCTTTTTATCAAGTTCAGATCATTTTTTGGGGTGGCGAGTGCAGTGGCGCTAGTTGTTGACAGTTCCTCAGTAAGACGAGCACAGCTCGGTCGGTGCGTAGTTGAAATGCGAGCTATGCTAAACTTAAACGACTAAACGAGCGTACCCACAGCGGGGCCGCCATGAACAGCTGTTCCACACATTTAGAAGGTAGAAGAAAGTTCACAGTTCCTCTTCGATGTGTGTGAGTCGTCTCCCTGCTGCTACTGCTGCTGCTGCAGTCGCCCGCGGCCTGACCAGGTTCACCCAATGGACCAGCAGCTGTTTGTGAGGAGTCACAAACAGCCGTCAGCTCTGGGAGTTTTATTGGGCATCACCGAACATAAAACCAACAACAATAAACAAAGCTGCAGCATCTCCTGTTCACAACCAGCTCGTATAGAGAAGATAGAAAGAAAAACATCTGTGAGTCCAGACCTTCTTCTTCTCCTAAAGAGGATGCACAAAAATGTTCGCTATCTTGTTTAGATTATTTTTGGGGACGAGATGGGAACGTTTGTTTGGTTCAACTAGACGATGTGAAAAAACTAAAAACAAGTTCAACAGAATCGTCCTGCTTGTGGAAGAAAGGTGCTGCAGAATGCCTGCTGAATGCATGAACACGGATGTGCAGGATTCTTCCTCCTCCTCAGGGCCGATCCGTCTCATGTCCCCGGCCTCTTCATCCCTCGTCGCGCCTCGTCATCCTCACCACCTCACTGAAACCAATCCCCTTTTAAAACAGAGCCACTCAATTTGTTCTCAGTCATTTGCTGGCTGTATTTTCTTTTCTCTAACTTGTTGGTATCAGATTGAGTTTCTGCTGCTCGCTGTCACCGGGTGCTCCTTATCGCGGGATAACGCCCAACTGTACCGACAACTGGGGGTTAAATAAAGCGTGTTTGCCGCTGTGAGTGTGAATTTGTCGTCAGCAGTCACGGTCGAGCTCGCTGAGGTCCAACACAGGAAAAAATCATTACTGGGAGTTTGTCAATGAATGCTTCTTAATTAAGCAACAGTTTAATGACTTGTTTAGCAACGAAAGCCATTAGTTTTTATTTCTTTCTATTGGGACTGATGTAAGAGAATGTGTTGTCGTCTGATTGAGTGGTTGTCTGTATGCTTAACAGCTGGAGCGCCAGCGTCAGCGTCCGGATGTTTTATCATTCACGTCACACTCTGAGCGCTCAGAGGAAACATCCAAATGGGATTTAGTTGTCGATACTGAGCAGCGTCTGTCTTAGTCTGCCTCAGACGTCTGTCTTAGTCTGCCTCAGACGTCTGCAGCAGCGTGTCACACATTCAGTCTGTGGTGGTTTGTTCTGCTGCTGCTGCACGTCTTCACCTCCTCGCTCCTGAACCTGTTGAAGATGATCTCAATTTAAGAATCATTTCACACTCTTTAAAACAACCTTCACATCTTTATTCTCGTAGAAACAGGTACATTCTAAAATCTTTTTTAGGGATGCTGCCAGCGATTATTTGGATTGTGTTGTGCCGCTGAATAAACGAGATGTAGGAATGATGTAACCTTGTTTGTGAAACACCTGTATAGTCAGGGCTTTTCTGCTCGCTGTCTTCGACACTGATGAAGGCCTCGTGCTGAAACGTGTCCGTTGTTAATCTGTACGCTGCGGCTCTATACCCAGATAATAAGAAACTTTAGAGGACATTTAGTGTGCTGATGTTTCTGTTCTCTTGGAGTCTTTACGGGTTCGACCGTTCTCGTGTTCCGTCTGAACGCTGCTCGTGTCAAAACTATGCACTTTTAATGTTTGTAAGCTTCGTGATCAGGAGCTGATTTGACGCTCTTTCCTGAGAAAGAAGAGGTCAAAGATTGGAAGGTGTAAATACCAGTGACGGGGACGGTTTGGCAGTGATGCACTCAGGGTTCGAAAAGTCCACCTTTTTTTTTCATTAACACCTTAATGCTGTCTTTGTTTCACCGTGTTGGATTAGTGAGCAACAAGTCGAACACGCCTTCCTCCTCCTCCTTCTCTAACTCGATCTTCTTGAAATAAAAAAACACAGGAGACCGTCACTCAAACCCAGTTCATGTTAACTTGTTGTGATAATTAACTTTGCTTTTTATTTAAAAGTTTACTTAAATTACCTTGTTGATGACTTTATAACCTGTTCTCCCCCTGATGTAGTCAAGTGTGATGTTGGCTCCAGAAGTAGCTGCGTTCTGGTTGTGGGCGGTCATTAGGGGTCAGGTAGGACGGTAGGACGGTTGAATCAGCGAGGTCACTACCTGGAGTGTGCATGTACGGAGCCCGGCTCTGTTGAAGATGGCTTTGCTGTTTGGGCTCCCATGGCCATGTGGTGAAGTAGATAAGAGGTAAGATATCGAGGCTCTGCGTGAGTGTGGTGGGCTGTGAGGACTCGGATTCAGGGGGCTGGCTCTGGGACGCCAGAGTTACCTGTCCAGCCTTCTCGATGTGTTGTGGGACTAATTGGGCGAAGCTCTGGTGATGTCATGGCTCTTGTGCCTACAGGGTTGAGTTGTGGGGGACAGTCGGGGTCATGTGATGGGGTTGGTTTGATGGCTGTGTCTCTACCTGGAGCCTGCATGTACTGAGCCAGGGTCTGTTGAAGGTGGCGATGCTGGTTTGGTTGCTAAGGGCCATGTGGTAGGTTACACTGCTGTGATCCTGGTGAACAACATTTTGTGATTTTTCTTTTATGCAGATAGAGGAGGAAAAAGAAAACTGAATGATTATGTTTAAATCTTTATTCTTGTCATGCTGGTTCTGGTTGGATTCTTCTTTGTATCTACAGGACGTCAGGCTGCATGTTTCTTTAATCTTTAATTATAATCAATGGAGTATATGCACAATGTTAATATGCATGCATATAAGAAACAAATACATAATAAAGTAAATGCATACATGCACATATGGGTGAGTGTTAATAGTTAACTAAAGAAATGAAAAATGTCAACAGAAAATAAATCGAGATGAAGCCACAGGGCAGTTTGATGGAGAGATTTTCCCTGCAGCAGTGGTTTTACTGACATTGGATGATGGTGTGTGTGCGCTTGTGTGTGTGTGTGTGTGTGTGTGCATGCATGTGTGTGTGTCAGGGGGGTGTCGTTGCTCCTACACAGTTTACCCTGGGGAGCCGTCTGTTTAGAGAGAGAGCGGAGAAGAAAATGGCAGAGATATACGAGGATGGAGAGAGACAGACAAAGATAATGCAGTGTAAGCAACAGGGAAAGAGAGAGGGGAAGACACACACACACACACACACACACACACACACACACACACACACACACACACAGGGAGAGAGAAGGATGGGGGTTTTGTGTTGTTGGACATGGAGAGGTTAACAGACAGTGAAGGAGACTGTTCAGGGGGTTTATGAGCTCAGAGTCCCTGTGTGATCAGAGATTCTCTTTTCACACACAAAACACACACACACACACACACACACACACACACACACACACACACACACACACACACATGCACGAATGATGATTCTTAAAAACCTTTTTGTCCCTGGCTCTTTGATTTCATCAGACTAATGACCTAATCACACTTATTTCATTTACCAGATGAATCCACATTTGGCGGACCGCCCCCTTATATAATGGTAGGGGAAACACTGGTCTATTTATTGTGTTAGTACGACTACAACTGGACTCTAAAGTACATGTAGACTTGAAAGTATAATTTCTCTTATTCAGACTAACACACACATAATACACATAATGCGGTTGGTGGTCAAATGACTCACACGTTTTTAACCCAGCCAGTTTGCACGCTCCATAGTTCTGCCGCGCTTTGCCCGGTGTAGAAGAGAAGCCGGGGGAAAACAAGATGAGGGCATCACCACGGAGAGCAGCTGACATTAAAGATGGATCCACAGGATAGATCTCCTTTAACCGATGAAGAAATAAGCGACAGAGACAGAAAGGCTGTAAACATGTTTATTTCTGCTGTAAAGTTGGACGTTTTAATATCGAATCTAATGGACATTCCTTGGTTTCTGGAGTCTACCTCTAGTAGACACTCGTGGTACTGCAGTGATGCACATCTACATTGGCTTCATTTATTTTAACAGCTGAGTTTGCCACTTAGGATCAAAGGCTCATGTGTGGATGAGCAGGGACCAACGACATTGACGTGTCATCTTTAATACGTTAAAGGTACGACTAACGCTGCGTCACAGAGCGTCACTGGAGAGCTCATTAGCTCTCCACAGAGAAACTTGGACTAGCCTTGGCAATGAGGCTGCAGACCTTGACTTCAGAGATAATGTGTTCGTTAAAGCTGTAAACAAAAAATAAAAAACATACAGGATATGAACATGTCTTTCTTTCATGAATGAATGTGAGGACACCTGGAGTTAAGGTTTAGGACTTCCTGCTATCTGTGTAATTATTTAATCTGGGGTTTCTTACTTCAGGAAAAGGAAGAAAAAAACAGGAAGTTTTGGTTTCAGTTGTGCTTTCGATGTTTCAGCTCGTCTAGTTTTCTCCCCCCCGAGGCAAAGAACAGAAAAAAAATGCAGCTTTGAGAAAATAAGATTTCGGTTCTCAGGAAAAGTGAAAGCAAATTAAGATGGAGATTTTATGCAGTGACTCATAGATGCTCACACACACACACACACACACACACACACACACACACACACACACACACTCTGGAGTGATTCTCCCTGCAGCTCTTCTGCTGTCTGTACTGGACCTTCACAGAACTCATTGTGGACTGTACTGTATGTGGTTTTGTGTGTTCTCGTGTGTGTATAAAAAGTTTGTTTATTTGTAGTTTGCATTTTTCAGACTTGTGTGTATTTTCTGAATCATACCATTTTAGCTGTGAGTGTCTGTGGGAGGAAAATGAAATAATAAAAATAGCAGAGAGGGAGAGAGTGAGTTATCTCTATCCAGCAGCTCTGAATTACTGTTTAAACTTTGATTAATGTATTAATTTAAAGTGAATTTAACCAGGAAAAACTGTATTGAATTGAAGAAAATTTATAACCAGAATGTCCTGGCCCGGAGAGGCAGTAGCACATTTGAACTGAGTCACAGACAAACGCAGGTCAACCCCTCCGGGGTCACAGAGCTAAGACTCATCAGTCCAAGCATCTACAACCTGATGCACCGTCCTCCAACACCTTCAATCAACTAAGATGGTTTAAAGAGGCAAGCCCCCCCAGACACATTGTCATGCAGCAGAGGTGTGTCCACATTTAAAGACGCACTTTGAGGAAAAATTAAAGAGGGTTTACTGACTGGGTCACAGAGTGAAGACCATGGTGTCTTGTGTTCTCCAAATCAATAAAAAAACACAAGTATGTTGGAAGCAAGATAAGGATTGCCTTGGGGCAGCTGTGGCTCAGTTGGTAGAGTCGGTTGTCTCTCAGCCGGAAGGTCTGGTCAGTCATCCGTAGACTATATAAGCTCAAGTCCGAGCCGTATTCAAAGATCTAAGGCACTAAGAAGATGCATGCATACATAAAACATCGACGTAATCATTTTATGGCATTCAATATATGTGTGATAGATTTGATAGAAGGCTGTATCGTTAGCGGTTTCATCGTTGTCTCATGTTTAGCAGCTTAACCGGCTGCAGAAAGTCGTCTAACCCGAGTTATGTCTCAGGTTTGATACAAATGAAATCAATAAATCCATCTGACACCAAAAAGTCGTCTCTTTCTTCGTCCATCTTCAAGTTAGCTTCATAAGGTTAGAACCTTACAAACATATCTCAAGTAGCATGTTATAAACGAGCCTCTCCGATGTTGACATTTAGCCACGGCCTATAGTCGTCATGGTAACAGTTGAATACACATACACATACTCCACATTCTAACAGTTAGCTCAGAACAGGCCTTGTTTGTCGACGTGGTTCTTTGGCTTCTCACAACGTCTTTGCCGGCTTTGCCACCCCTCAGTCAACAAATGCACGTTGTCGATGAGGGAGAGGCGTAACATCCCTGTTTGTTTTAGTACAGTGCAGTTACACTTAGACCTTCAACTGGATCCTACATATTGGTGTTTATCTAAACTTCATGCATGTAAACGTACAACTGAGCGTCATCTGCATATAAAATGGTAGGAAACTATTGTTCTGTATGGTCTAGCTGAGAGTTAGCCGGTAAATGAAGAAGAATACTGGGCTGAGAAGGGATCCCTGAGGTATGCCAGAGTTAAAATTAATAGATGAAACTGGTGACTGCAAAGGAACAATGAGAAAGGTATCAATGCAGGAGTTGTTGGGCACTTCCTTTGACAGTGACTGTGCTTTCAAGTTGATGGAGTAGGAAGGAATGATTGACACCAGTGCAAACATTACCTGATGTAAACTTGCACTTACCACTTTTTTTTGCAAGAATGAAGAATTGGACCGTTTTTTTACAAAGAGCGCTAGAGTCAACAGAAATACGTCCTCCCATCTTCTGTTTTTCTCCCGCAACATTGAGGCTTGTCGACTCGGTAGAAGAGAATCAAATCTGTCATCTTCTCATCAGCAGAAGCTGCGGCTCCATGACTACTTCTTCTGTCTGTCTGACATGTATGATGTGTCTGCTGCTGCAGGTGTTCAGTGACGGCTGTCAAGTGACGTGATGCAGCTGGTGTGTAATGCACTTTGGTGTTTGTTTTTTCAAATTGTGGATGGAACATGTTGAGAGAGAGACAGAGAGAGAGAGAGAGGGGATATTGAAGTGAAGAAGAGGGTAGAACAGAGAGGAGGGGGTGGGAGTTGGGGAGAGAGAGAGAGCTGAATGCAGTCCAGCCTCTCTGCGCTGTAGAGCAGCAGTCAGTCCGACAGTGAAGGACGCAGAGCGAGGAGGAGCACAACAGGAATAATCAAAGAAGAAGAAAGAGCATCCCTCGTTTTCTCTTCTTCTCTTCCTCTCTTTGTGCTGTGGGATAAAAAGACAAACAGCAACTGGAGGTAAAAAAGAAGAAGGAGAAGAAGAAGAAGGTGTTGGAGGTGTCATTGCGTCTGCGTCTGTGTGTGTGTGTGTGTGTGTGTGTGTGCGCACCTGTGCGTGTTTGTGCTGTTAGTTTTACCGTGAGGACTCGTCTCTCAGGTGGATTTGGAGTAAAGCTGGGATTCTGATCACGAGGAGTTGCTTGCTGCTGTTTTGTCTGTTGCACCTCCTTTATTCCTCTCCCTCTCTCTCTGCTCTGCTCGCTCACTCACTCACTCACTCGGTCGAGGGACTACTGCTCTGCTCCCTCTCCCTCTCTCCTCTTCCTGCCTCACTCTCCTCCAGCCGGCTTTGCTGTAACTGTGCCGGCACTACGGCTGCTGCTCGCTGGCTCGCCCACGGAGAGGAGAAGCAGATGGGTGAGTGTGTGTGATTAAGTGAGTGAGTGTGATTTAGTGAGTGTTTGTGTGTGTGTGTGTGTGTGTGTGTGTGTGTGTGTGTGTGTGTGTGTGTGTGTGTGCGTGCATGTGTCATTGAGGGGGGTAGTTGTCTCTGCTGCTTTTTTGCCTTTTTTCCTCTGTCGTCTCTTTTCCTTTTCACCCCATTTGCGCTTTTTCTTGTCTTCATTTCTCTGGCCGTGCTCCTCCGTTTCCCATCACTCATTCTCCCCGCTTCCCACCTCGCCAACCATCGTTTTCAGACGACCATCCATCAGACGATTCGTGCCCCCTTTTCCCCTCACTCACTCAGATTCCACCTCGCTTCTATTCTGATTTCAACATTTCCCATCTTCGCGTTCCTTCTTTCCCCTCTTTCCCGTAACCATCACTCATTTGCACCATCAGCCAAGTAGCCAGGCAATGAATGCACACAAACACACATTTATGCACACACAGACACACACACTCAGATTCGTGTATCATAACCTGGAAGTCATCAGGACTGCCTGAAGCAGAGAGGCGTAAGGCTCGACAGAAAATCGACAAACGGGGGTTGAACCCCCGATAATCCCTCCATCCCTCTCTTCATCCATCACTCCACTGCCTGATCAACCCCCTCCAACACACATGCACACACACACACACACACACACACACACACACACACACACACACACACACACACACACACACACACACACACACACAACCTCAACATCCACTCTCACCCCCTCCATACCCATTATCATCCCATTCATCCCAGATACAAACACAGAAAAAAAACCTAAATGCATTCAGACATTCACAAGAACTGGTTTCACACACACACACACACACACACACACACACACAGACCCTCACATGCACACACACACACACACACACACACAACGAATAAGTATGTATATTCACAAATGTACATGTTCGCACAGTGAGCTGGTTTTAAACCGCTGAGCATCAGTGTACACCATGAACCTGATCGCTGCTGTCACACACACACACACACACACACACACACACATACACACACACACACACACACACACACACAAATGCAAGTACAGAGGGCAGGCGGGAATTTGATTCATTCACAGGATAAATTATTCATCGGATGAAAAGCGCTCACATCCTAAAACGTCCCATGTGTTCTAATTTGCAGCTGAAATGTTTGTTAATTGTTCGTTTGAGCTGAAAACAGCAGAATGATTGTCGACGAGTCTTTCATCAGCTTCTGTTTGCACCCAGAGTGTCGACTCGGGGTAGCTGATGAGAACACATGAATGAGGTGTGTGTGTCGTGGCTTAAACAGAGGACCATCAAAGGTTTAGATGCAGGCCTCTGCTCTCTGCTACCCACCTGTTGACTGTCACCAACGAATCATCAAGAATACCAAGAACACCAGGGGGATAGAAGGTCGTCAATACTTTTCATACTTCATATTTTTAACCAAGATGAGCCGTGAGGGAAACAGAGAGCACGATCTTAATTACACAAATACATTGGCAACCAATCCCTAGAATGTTGCCAAGGTATATGCAGAATTCAGACGGTGTGTAAGAGTTTGGCCCAGTATGAGGGGCAGAGGACTTTTGTTTTTGTTGCGGTGGTGTTCAAACGGGTGTTCACGTCGTTGGATTGTGACTTGTGTCTGATTGAAGTTTAACAATCCCGAAATGGAAAACCCTGGTTTGTAAACCGTGCCCTCAAAGAGTAACACTGCTTCTACCAAATGATTTTTTGTGGACCAACAGAAGTCTGTGTAAATTTGCATAATCTGGGGCGTGTCTGAGTTGACTGACAGGTTGGTTTAAGGCCTGCCTTAGCTCCATCTCAATGGCTGAATCCCGTGCTATTCACTGTGTAGTGGAAACGTCATTATCTAGTGCTTTCTGAATCCTGAGTGAGCATCATCATAGTCCACTCAATGTATCCCACAATTCATTGTGAAAGGTAGTGTCTGAGGCGAATAAAAGGAGCGACCGGCGTGAATACAGAAACACAAACACTGAAAGCCAGAAGCGGAAAGATTCTGAATGTTCAGTTTGTCTTAATGATGATGATGTCATTACTTATCTTTATTTTTTATCATTGGCCGGCGTTAAGATGAATGTTTTAGTTATGTGACAGTAATAATGTCACTGTCAATCCAAAGTTAGGCAGAGAAGAAGGCAGTGTTTCCTACATGGCGACCGCTATCGTTGGGCTTCAAAATGCCTCTTCAGAAACAAATGAGTGATGTCACAGAATCAACATGTTATACTGTCTTTGCTACAATATGTAAACTACGAAGTTAATGTTGTCAATCCATGAACAAAGCTGAATTGGTTTTTGGCTCCGAATGAAAACACTGAACGTTTGAAAGGCAGCGTGATGTCTCAACAAACCTCCCTGACCTCAAAGAGAACTCTCCCTCGTCTTTAAAGGACATGTGATGGTCGTCATCAGCTGACAGAGCTCACCCAGTTTAAAAGGATTAGTGTGAAAGATCCAAAGTCAATAAACTCTTTGATCAAAGTTTATAATATGCAGCTCATTCCTTCTTAAAACCTGATGATACAACACCACTTCCTGTAAATTCAGGACACTTTTGATATTTAGGATTTAAAATGTTGACAATTACATCATAAGAGGGTCTGGAGGAAATCGTGTGTGACTACATTAACCGCGAGAGACGAGGGCGAACAGTAGTGGCGACCAGCGGCAAGACTCTACACAAAGCATTAAAATCACAAATTTACCCACCGGCCCCATTGTCTCTAACATTTCAATGTTAGGAGCAAACCGGGCCCCTCCTCCTGGGCTCATCGCCCCCTGCAGGACGTAGTGTGTATGTTCACTGCTTGTACCTACACTGCAAGCTCACACACACTAGCACAAGCTAACCGCCGGTGTTTGTCACCTGCCTGTCCAACAGGAAGCAGACCAACTCCACGGGTAAAAGACAACACAAGGTTCACCCTCGTTTTAGAACAAGCTTCATCCGCTTGGTGTTTCTCCTCACTGTGATCATATTTTCTCTTCTTTGCTGCTACGTCCACGTCCATCATATTCACCAGTTTTAATCCCGTCCAATCACTGAATTGTATCCACTCCTAAACTCACCTGCTGCGCTGTCATTGGCTGGAGGAAACACACCAGGCTGTTCTGTGTTGTGTGTCAGCGGCACAGAGTCGTCTTCTTCCTGTGTGTGAGTGAATGAGACAGAGTTGTTATCAGCGAGCGATCAGATGACAGAGGGAGGTGGGTGGAAAAGTGGAGCGAGTGTTTCCAGGAGTAATTTATACGTGCTGTAATCCAGAGAGGGTTAGCATGTTGTTTTCACTGCAGGTGACAGCCAGGGTTGATGGAGTCGACATTTGTTCTGCACGAGCGTCGGCAGGCGTACGTTTGTGTTTGTGTGATTCGCTTCTTGTGGGTCTTTGGGGGCTGCAGGCAGAGCTGAAACTGACGTCGCTGTTTATGATTAAACGTTCAGATTCCTTCAGTTTTCATCGTTCAACAGATCTCGCACCGCTAACCGAGTTATCCACCGAGATCTCAACGGTGATTCATCAAAGAAGAAACAGTGATAATGCACTTTTACTTTAAAATAAATCCTTAACGCTCCTCTGTGAGTCTGAAACACTGAAGCTGCAGGATCAAGGTTGTGATGAAAAATACTTTCTCCACACGACTCTCTGGGTTTGAATCCAGCACACACGTGTCTGTAAGCGCTGTGTTAAAGCTGGAGTAGACTTCTCCTCGAGGATGTACTCTGCTGTGATTATGTGTATTATGTGTACTTAAGAGCTGCTGACGGCTCTCTTTAACAAACAGCCTCTCAGGCGCCGTGTCGACTCTGAGCCACAACGGCGTAGAAAGAGGAATCATTTGGTTTGAGACTGCAGACGTTTAGAGGCGCTCCAAGAAAAGCAGCCAGTCTGAAGCGGTCCCGACGACAGAGATGAACAAAGAACTGTTCACATTTTATATCCAAATAAAATGCAAATGACCCCGCAGCTGTGTTAGAAATGGAAGGATGTATGTTGTTGTTGAATTATTTTAAAAGACAGATGACAGCATTAGCTTGATGCTAGCTTATCCAACTCAACTCTGACCAGAAGTACATCAGGTGACCCGTGGTTTAGTATGTTGCTATAACAGTTAGGGTTAGTATGCAGTATGTTCTGTTTGAGCTTGAAGCAGGCAGGATGTTAGTATGTGGTTTCAGACACGTGTTCCTCACAGTGGGAGATTTTCTGTGCAAACAGAAAAGAGAATGAAGCAGTTGGAAAATGAAGTTTATATTCTGCGCCCGTCGTGCACTCACTCGCAGTCAAATGTTCTGAACATTTCCTGCTGAGTTTGTCTGTTCGGGTTCGCACATGCAGCTCAGGACCGCAGTGCATGTGTGAATGGGTCTTTCTTAGGCAACTTGTGTGCAAAACAAGTCTAAGAAGTTTGTTAAATATCTCGACCCGGCTTTTCTAAAAGAGATGATCTCATTGTGTAGATTTTTCTTGCGGAAACTGAGGAACGAAAATAAGGAGACCCAGAGTTCCCAGAGTGCTGTTGGGGTTCTCAGTACACTGCAGGGTCTCTGTAACTCCTCCTGAGGTCTGAAGGCTTGAAGCAGAATCATGGCAGTGTTTGTGTTGTGTGTCAGCGGCACAGAGTCGTCTCCTCCCTGTGTGTGTGTGTGTGTGTGTGTGTGTGTGTGTGTGTGTGTGTGTGTGTGTGTGTGTGTGTGTGTGTGTGTGTGTGTGTGTGTGTGTGTGTGTAAGTGAATGAGACAGAGCAAGTTCTTATCACGAGAGAATCTGAGCGATCAGATGACAGAGAGAGGTGGGTGGAAAAGTGGAGCGAGTGTTTCCAGGAGTAATGTATGCGCGCTGTAATCCAGAGAGGGTTAGCATGCTGTTGTCACTGCAGGTGACAGCCAGGGTTGATGAAGTCGACATTTGTTCTGCAGGTGTGTGTGTGTGTGTGTGTGTGTGTGTGTGTGTGTGTGTGTGTGTGTGTGTGTGTGTGTGTGTGTGTGTGTGTGTGTGTGTGTGTGTGTGTGTGTGTGTGTGTTTGATTTCTGCATGATCATAAAACAGTGTGTGTGCTCGTGTGCGTCTGTATGTTTGGCAGTGATGATCTCATGTATGTTTTTATTGACATGGGCTATTTTGGTGGAGTGTGTGTCCCTGCCTACACTTGTTTTGGTGCATGTGTGTGGTATTTTAAGTGTGTATCTGTTAGTGTGTGTTTTCAGTGCCAGGTTGCGGGTAGTGCAAAAGGAAAAACTGTTCAAGCTTCATATTGCTCAGGGAATGTTTACTGCAACCTAACCTAACCTACACACACACACACACACACACACACACACACACACATGCATGCACACATACATACAGACACACACACATATTGCGTTCACCTCTTCACACTCGAATGCTCCGTGACTCCACTGGCGGTGTGAAGGAGAAGAGGAGTCAGACTGTGCAGTTCAGATATAAACGATGATTTCACCTGCACTGGATGCAACTTAATGATTCAATTGATGGATTTTATTCTGGGTCGTTAACCTCTCTGAAGGAGTCTATTGATTAAAGGCGTCCCTCCTGCAGGTAGGTAAAACAAATAGTCAATTCTGCGTTGCTGTGGCTAAGGCAGTAATGTTTCACACAAAGGTTCTGACCTTTTGATTGGTGTCCCGGTTGGATTGATATAAATGTCTTTACCTGGGCAGTTTGTGGGTGTGTCTTTATGGAAACGAACGCAGAAGATTGTGAACCTCAAAGTACTTAAAGCAGCACACACACACACAGACATACACACGTACGTATATGCATGTAACCACTAGGAGCAGTGTAGAGCTGTATGGTTATGAGACTGATGTGACAACGTTTGAGACACCAGAGAGCTGCTACAACAATGGAGGAAAGTTTTGAAGAAATTAAAAAAGTTAATAGATAAATTCTACATCTATCCGCACTATGGTGTGTCATTGCTGTTGCTTAGCAACAAACATGTGTGCCCTATAGCCCTAACACATGAGCCTACGCCCCCATTCCAAGAAGAATCAGAACACCCGACCCCTTTACGTGAGCGTGCAAAATGTAGGTGTAGGAAGTACATTTAGACTGAACCTTAAAGACACAAAGCCTGAGAAGGTAGGTGGTTTAAAGGCACCCCCACACGGCCGTTTTGAACGTCCCTCTGTTTGCCAGATATGAGACCACTTATCAGGTCAAACCAACAGGTGTTGCAGCGATGGAAGCGGTCTAGAGAAGTGGTTCAGATAGAAGTGGTTCAGATAGAAGTGATTGTACCCGACCTCAAAAGCCTCTGCATGTTGCTAATAAGCTCCACGAGCAGAAACGTGCTCAAACTAGGATCAATATTGGAGATGCTTTTGAAAAATGGAGAGAGGTTAGAACGCAGAAAGGTTTACAGACCGATGCAGAGCTGGATAAACACTGAAGCTTCAGCGTCCACCACATGGCAACCTAAATGTGCATTGACTCTAGAGAGGAGGGGGCGGGGGGAGACAGCTCTCTACAATGTTTAGAATTTGGACTGCAGTACCCAGTTTAAAGACTAGGTGTAAGAGCTACATACTTCTCCTCTAAGATGCAGAAACTAACGTGAACACAGTAACAATGACAAACAAACCAGAAGCAGAACATGTGAATATTTATATGTGTGTGTATGTGTGTGTGAAACACAGCTGTGTTATTGTGACTCAGGGCGCCAGACTGCGGCTCTTTATTCAATTTTTCTGTATGAAGAACTTGTTCATAATGAATTCATGCGAGGAGGCATACGTCTAATCCTACACAGAGGGTGTTCAGAGCCGGCTCCTCGCTCGCCTTGCTCTCCTCCTGTATGAAGATGTTCTGATGACCCAAGCCAAGGAGACACAAAGGAGGAGAGAGAGGGACAAAGCCAGAGGAAGAGAGAGCGAGAGACACTGAGAGAGAGAGAGGCTGACAGAGAGAGCAAGGGAGAGACAAAGAGAATGATATCCTGTGTGTCCTCTGGTCGAACAAAGATGGAGCTAATGGAGGAGGATAAAAAACACAGAAAACAGATCATAAAGAAGGAAAAAAACACCTGACGGTGAGGGATGGTGCTGTAAATATGGCGTCAGATGAAATCAGCTGCTCCTCTTATGTCTCTGTGCACCCTCAGTTTATTAAGCGCCATGATGCCAGCAGCCATAGATCACCCCTCACCCCTTGGCCTGTCCTCCGCTTCGCCTCCTATAAGGCACGAGCATCCATCATGTCCAACACGGCAGATGACATCACTTAGAAACTCCATCAGCGGCATTTGAAAAGCCATTCACACGCAGGATATGTGCTGCTGACGGGCGTCGAGAATGAGCCGTCACGGTTAATGTCAGGTGGAGACAGGTAGAGATGTCAGGCAGCACCTTTTAGTGTGGTAATTAAAGCGTACGTGGGCGGTCTTTAACCATTTGAATGTGAACGGAGCGTGATGTTATGGGTGTCGTCTTGAGTCAAACACGGTGACTGATGTGGAAAAAAAAAAGATTGTTTTCAGACACTTTGTGGTCAATATGGCCATCATATTTACATTTATACAACTTCCATAGTAAGTTTCAGTTTGAGTCAAAGACGACCTTCATGTCTTTAATGTTTCATCTTTAGTGGATAAGAATATTCCACTTTAAACCAGAGAGAACAGAAAGCCTTGGAGGAGGACGTTAGCTTGTTGCTGTGCGTTCATGAGCTTTGCTGCTATTAATCGTCGACATCGACAGGTTCCAACCGGACACAAAGACACAAGCTGCATGTTTGTGTCCCCCACACTTTGAAATGTAAATCTGTGCTCCGACTGAGAGTGAGTGTGGTTCACTAACTGAAACAAATGGGCCTCACAGGGGAAGCCGTTTAGTTCAGCACATTAAATCTCACACAGAAGCTTTTTAGTCACAGCCGCTTCCTGTCTCAGATGATCAGAGAATAACGGAGGAGGACGAAGTGACACCACAGAGACGTTTAGGACACGATGAGAGGACAATCTTTACAGAGATGATCCCAGAACGATCAGGATGTCTCTGTGCTTGACTACTGCTGCCTGCTGCACTTCAGAGCTGTAAAAACACCCGACCGTGTTGGATGTAGAACACCTCTTTGAGTCTCGAGTGAATAAATGAAATATAAACACAAACAGAGATGAACTCACTCGACCTGAGGAAGAGAATATGTTTACAGATGAGCTAATGTATCAGAGTATAATTTGCACAATGTTTTTATCACAGCGGCTCATACAGCAACACGCTTCCTTATGCAGCGGACGTAGCATCTGGTGTTTCCACGGCAACGATAAACATGTCGTGTCTGTCATGGCGGCAACCTCGTAAGACACACCCTGTTAACTCTAAAATTAAGAATTTCTCTGGCTATGATTGAACTGTTGGAAATATTTGAGGTAATTTAAGTACTCAACTAAAACATATAACATGGGTTTAGTCCATTTTTTATTAATTTTATATTTAACGTAAACATTCTAATAAAATTCTATTAAACCTTACAGTGATGGCAATAATGCAAACACACCTACCAATCCATGGACAGCTATTCATACATTTGGCCAAAACGTGAGGCGACACCACAGGTGGCCTTCGTCGCCACTAGTTCTTTGCCTTCTCCTTGCTGTGTCAGGGCCTTTAGAAACCTTTCCTTCTTTCTTTTTCCTGTTTTTTGTGTTTTTGCTGATTTGTTGAATCCCTCTGTGTGGTTACTGCCCAACTCTCTCTCTCTCTCTCTCTCTCTCTCTATCTCTCTCTCTCTCTCTCTCTCTGTCTCTCTCGCTCTCTCTCTGTTTGGTACGTTTTGCACTCGCAATGGTTTCACCTTTTTTCACAATTTAAAGGAGATATTTTGGCGTCCTTTTCACAGAGCACTACACTGAAAGAAAAACTTTATGTAGCTCAGACAACAAAGTAAAAACTATGAGTCTCTGATATGTCTTACCTGCAGGCTCTGCATGTATTACACCGTACAGTCTGCACGGTTCACTTTCATTTAATGTATGCAGGAACAGTCACAACACGCCCACACGTCTGAGCTTAAAGTACAGTAACATTCAGAGCGCCGAGCTTTTCCACTCAGCCTGCGTATACAGCTGTGACATTTCAAGACGATGTTTGGAAATAAAAAATCCACCCTCCATTTGTGTGGCTCTAATGACGCGTCAGCACGCTGCTGCGGACGAGTGTTTTTACTGAAGCAGCATTTAGACCAAAGTGTTTCTGCCCTCGGAGTTAGTCACCCTGCAAACCTGAGACTTTCTCCGAGTAGAGTGGATCTTAACGGCTCTTTAAACTGCTCGGGCTCGAGTGGCTCTGCAGAGTGTGAGCACAGCTGCATTAGATATTCACTCGTGCATTCAGCGAGCACACGGGTCAGCAGCAGAGGATTTAAAGCCGCCGTGCTCGGCCCCGTTTGTCCTCACCTGTGCCCATAACTCACCTTAGCCTGGTTAACCTCAGCTTCTCTGTGAATCAGTCTTTGTATTGGACCGGGTGGGTTAACACTGCAGAGTCGATACCTCGACACGCCCAGGCAACTCATGTCGTATCGATTCCTATCCATACAACTGCACGATCATTAATTTCAGGACATGTTTAGTCCTTCTCTGTTAGTTTATTAACATGAAACACGACTGTGGAGGTGTGTCTGACACGAGAAACAAGGTCACAGACCAGCAACACTTCTGAGTCTGCAGCAACCTTCAGGGACAAAATGGCAGAAAGAAAATGCAGCATTATGTGGACATGTATCTTTTTTGGAAAAGAGAGGGTTCCACAAAGCAGCAAGATGAATAAACTCTTCATGTATTTTCAAAACTACCATCCCTGAAGTTAAAGGCAAGGTGAAACAAACAACAAGATGTTTTACATCTCAGTCATTTTGACCTCCTTCTTTATGTCAGAGTGAAATTCTGGTTTACACTCTGTTAATGAGAGACAAGCTCCTTACATACATAGTCCTGAAATACACACGTGCACAAACAGGGAGGTTGCTACACAGGGAGCGTGCTGAGCGGTTGGGAGTTTGGTGCCTTGCTCTAGAGCACCTAGTCAGTCCTCAGGAAGTGACTTGGCCCCTCTCCAGCCACTAGTACGACTTCCAGACTTTGGTCTACAGTGGGACTTAAACCTGCGACCCTCTGATTCCCAACCCAAGCCCCTACAGACTGAGCTACTGCCACAAAATAAAAACACAAAGTTCTGTTTCACCCATCTTTCTCTTTGTACCCTGTGCATATGTGTAATCAGATGCTTGTGTTGTTCTGCACTTTGCCTTTATTTCTGCCCTGCAGAAGGATCTTGTAGAAGTACCGCTCTTTTGCTTAACCATTGAAAGATTTTATTCTTTTAGATTATTTTGGACTTTTGCCTTAACTTGGGTAGGACATCTAGAGAAAGATTGTGATCAATAAATCAATGTTGTTTTGTTCGCCAACTCTTAACAAGTGTTATCTGGAGACGATTTACAAAAGAGCATATAATATGCAGGAAGGATTTCTCCTTTGTATTCCTCTCATTCCTGTTGGCCACACTTCCTCTCCTCTGAGGTGGAAGTCGGAGCAGGCCGTGTATGAATGAGGACGGCGGTGGTTGTGGGACAACGCAGTCTGTTGGTGGTGGCTGGGTGTCAGAGACGTCGGGTGGTCGTAGTGGGATGACGTGCACTGAGTAACGACAAGATCGGTAATCAAACCTGTGACAAGGACTGAAGCTTCTGTACATGAGAGTCCTTCTCTAAACACTGCAGCACAGGATTAGTCTTAACTGCTGATAAAACTTTTCATTCCCGCTGGTTGTTTGTGTTTAATGTGAGCGCCTGTGTGTGAAGTTAAACACGGCAAATAATGCACAAGGTCCTCATCGGAGGAGTGAGATGTTGTTAGCGCATGGCTAAAGCTAAAAGTTAAAGTACTGCAGAAATGGAAGCCAGAGGGGTTTTTTTCTGTTCGGTGATATTTGACATTTTTCTGGGAAAACCAGCTGATTCAGTCGGGGAGGAAACTGAAAGAGAGTCTCTGGAGTGTCTCAGTGAAGTGAAGCTGCAGAGGACTCTTAGTTAGAAAGTCACTCTGACATATGGTGCAGTCTGCTCTAATGTGCTCACTGTTAAAGTCTGCCTGCTGTCTGCAGCTCTCCTCATGTGGAACCAAACAGGAGTCCTACTTGACCATTGAGACCCCCCCTCCCCCCTCCCCCGCTGCAGAATCGCCCCCTCGCTGCTGCAGCCCCTCGCTGAGTTCTGATAGCGTTAAGTAAGCCGGATGGTGAAAAAGCGCTGAAGAACCCGAACGTAGTTGGCGGTTGACCTTGGACTGAAACACTGCAGAGAGCTGCTTGTTTTGTTTGGCAGCGTGTGTGTTACATCACATAAACATAATGCAGCAGCAGCCGCTCTGAACCTCCTCGGAGATCTGAACACTCACACAACAAATGGATGAAAGCGACTGAGAACAGAAGCATCCATTGTCACTGGTCTGACTTTACGCTGCTTGTATTAACATTATTAGTATAATGTATAGTCCACGTACATGGTCTACCTCTCCTGTCATGTTGGTCTGAAGTGTGAGACGATGATGTGTCAACCTTCCTGATGCATCACCATCGGCATGTTAGGCGCGTTATCCTCATAGTCTGGACACTTTAAATAAAGAGCCCTTCGTCTCATTATCCCTGTAGAATATTAGCACGCTATCCCGTGACTGCGCCAACGTTCTGTAACGCCCGTCTGGATCTCATCCACGCGCACAAGATACTCTTTATCATCTGAATGAAACACAACTAACTCAAATGTGATCCCGTCCAATTTAATGTTAGCAGATCAGAACGACTGCTCCTTAAGTCTAAAGCCCTGTGTCCACCTAGAGTTTTTTTCTGAGCGCGAGGGTTTGTTATTAAAATGTTTTCAGTGAGCGTTTGCAGCAGCAGACGGCCGCCCTGAAAAAAAGCGCAGCAAACGCTCAACCTTTTTTGTGCGGCCACTCCGAGCTTCTCCAAATGTATGATATTCCTTGTCTTTTTGCCTCCTACGGATCGTGTCTTATATCCACATTCTCTTTGTCTGATTGAGTAATTAAAGATCTAAAATATAAAACATGCAGTAAAAAGTAACGTAGCTGTGTCCATCATACAGCGGCCGTTGTCATTACACTGATGCTAAGGGTACATTGACATTCATTTTAAGGTAACTTGTAACAGAAAAAGTAGAGGCTTAAGTTCCTACAAATAAGACGACCTTGAAAGAGACCTCAAGGTTACCTTAATACATGACCTAAACTATGCTAAATGTACCCTTGAAGTACACACTAGATGGTTCTTAATGAAACAGGTCAAAGGTCATCTTCAAAAAGTGACCAAAGGGTGCCTAACTCAAGACACTTAAAGATTCGGGGTATCATAACAACAGTTTGTTGAATCAGGAAATCCTGGGTTCCAGGAAACAAACAGACGATGCCGGTGTAATGAGTAAGAAAAGGTTCAGCCGCTCTCAGTTTGATACCTCCAGTTTTTTTTCTGTATCCGTCACACTGCTCGGCGCTCGCTACAGGTGATATTATGCAACAAGTTGCTCTGCAGCAGTAAAAACAGCAGATTTCTCTGTCAGCCTGTGTGAGTCAGTGTGAGAGAGAGAGAGTGAGTGAGAGAGAGAGAGAGACGTAACCATCGGTTTGAAGCTGCACACAGAATCCAGCTCCTTTCAGTTTCACGACTTGTCACCCTCACTGTTTGGTTCTTAATGATAATTCCAGCGCAGGTTATATTCAAGGAAAGTTTGATGTGAAATTATGGTAATCACAAAAATACGTTAGACTTTTTTTTACAGAACATTTGTTGAAATGAGACGGTGATTATTATTCATGCCTCCTCGTTTGTATCCCATGATTTATTCATCAATATATTCATTAAGTAAGACCGAGCAGCAGAGATTAAGGACGCACTGTGTATTTCCTGGTTGTCTGTGCGTCTCTAACTTTATGGTGAAAGAGATACCTCGTGACCTCCTTGAGGGAATAAATGACCTGGCGAAAGGATTTTGTATATTAAGGTTAAAGGTCACTGTGAACACACAAAGATATAATTCCCCCTGTGACCATTTAAGGAGATCCTTGACTTTGTGATGTCACAAAAAGCAGTGAGCACCCTGCCCCACTGGAGTGTGAGCGCAACCATGAACTACAAGATCAAAGAACTACAAGATCTCAGGAGAACTACAAGATCACAGGAGAACTACAAGATCAAAGAACTACAAGATCTCAGGAGAACTACAAGATCTCAGGAGAACGACAAGATCAAAGAACTACAAGATCACAGGAGAACTACAAGATCACGGGAGAACTACAAGATCACGGGAGAACTACAAGCTCATAGGAGAACTACAAGATCACTTGAGAACTACAAGATCACGAGAGAACTACAAGCTCAAAGGAGAACTACAAGATCTCAGGAGAACTACAAGATCAAAGAACTACAAGATCACGTGAGAACTATAAGACCATGGGAGAACTACAAGCTCACAGGAGAACTACAAGATCAAAGAACTACAAGATCTCAGGAGAACTACAAGATCTCAGGAGAACTACAAGATCTCAGGAGAACTACAAGATCACTTGAGAACTACAAGATCACGAGAGAACTACAAGCTCAAAGGAGAACTACAAGATCTCAGGAGAACTACAAGATCAAAGAACTACAAGATCACGGGAGAACTATAAGACCATGGGAGAACTACAAGCTCACGGGAGAACTACAAGATCACTGGAGAACTACAAGATCACGAGAGAACTACAAGATCACGCGGCAATAAATATAAAAACACGCAAACATGATCTTTTGTCTCTCTGAGGATGATTTGTTTTTCATTAGGTGCCTGTTTTGACGTCATGTTGATAAACGGAGTATGTGGAAATTGTGGGTAAGGGATGACTATGACAAACCTTTACCTGCTGAGTTAAAACTTTAATATCTGTCATTGAAAGGATATATTTATGGCAGCACAGACTGACTCCGCCTCTTTTAAGATGGCGAGGATTGAAGAGATGTTCCGTCAAACATCAAATACCTGAATGTCCAAATGTCAGATTTGACTTCTTGGAGCTTGATTTGAAACTCAGATTTATGAAGTAGAGTTTGTCTCTGTTTCATGACATAAATGAAACCTCAAAACAGCCAATCACAGAGATTCCTCTCACCGACGCCGATTTAACACATCGAATCAGCCGGAAAAAGGCCGACGGGGGCCGATGGGTAGTGACAGAGCCAGATACACCGCAAATACTAGGGAGAAGACCGCTCACCGACGGTCCAACTAGGACTGACAGCCGACGATCTCCTTGGTGTGTCAGGGCCTTTAAACAAACTGTCTGATTCTTTCCTCTCTCTCTCTCTCTCTCTCTCTCTCTCTCTCTCTCTCTCTCTCGCTCTCCCTCTTCTCTTCTTCAGTTATTTTTTGGTTCTACATCTTGAACATGTTGTCTCCCTCCCACTCCCCCCCACCCCCCCCCCACCCCCGCCTTCATTTTCCTTTTTGTTTTTGTCGAGGTTTGTTTCTTTCTTTCTGTATTTTTCCTCTCGTCTTTTAGCGTTTTATTGACTGCGGTCATGTCTGCGCTAGTCTGTCAGCTTCATTTGATTTCTGTTGTGTTGGGATTGTTTTTGTGCTTCTTTAATCCTCTTTGTTGTCTTTATCTTGGCTGTTAAACTGCATAATGTGAATCACGTCTCTGTGTTTTCGTCCTTTTATGATTGATTATGTTTTTTTTCTTGTGAACAAACAAATATCAGAAATGTTTGGCTGCTCTTTTACCCACAATGACTTCTGACGGATGAAGATGAATAATAAAAAAAAAAAGTGGAAACTTGAATTTCCAAATGTCAAAAACAACATTAGAGAGCTTTTTTGAATTAATGAGAGAGAAGATAGAGAGAGCCGGTGATAGAAAACATCCATCTGCTCTAGACTCATTCTATAAAAAGATATCAACTTAAAGGAGCAATATGTAACTCTGACACCTAGTGTTTAAAATGGGTACTGCAGTCCAAATTCTAAACATTGTAGAGCGCTGTCTCCCCCCGTCCCCTCCTCTCTAGAGTCGATGCTCACGCAGGTTGCCATGTGGTGGACACTGAAGCTTCAGTGTTTAGCCAGCTCTCATGTGGTCTCATATCTGGCAAACCGAGGGGCGTCCAAAACAGCTGTGTTGGGGTCTACTTAAAACCGCCTACCTTCTCTGGTCCAAACAAATCCAGAGTATTCAAGACCAGAATCTAAAGTTAGAAGGAGGACATACTGGCTGCTGCTTTACTTTTTTTTAACTGCTAATGAGTCACTGCCATTTTTCCTTGGTGGGAACTTATTCCTGAACAGTCAGGACGCACATGTGTTAAGATTGAAGGGGCGTGGTCGTTGTGCAAGGGTTGAGGAGGTTGGTTATATGAGAGGGTGCAAAGCCATTTAGGGCTTTAAAAACAAATCAATCCTGTAATGTGAAGAGAAGCCAGAACTGGGCTGATATGATCCCTTTTACCTGAGCCAGTCAGAAGCCTGGCTGCAGTCGTGACAGGGGCGACTGTCTGATCCCGGTGCACAGGGAGTTATAAACGTCAAGGTGGAAAGAGATGAGAGCGTCAGGTAGTTCTTGTTAATCAAAATAAAAACAACTCTAAATCTTTCCTCTTTGTCATTGCAGATCTCTTTCGATCTTTTGTGGGGAGTCAACACACATCAAATCCCAGGATGCAACAGGTGTGACCCACGCTGACTGTCCATCCCTGAAGCCGCCCGTCATCCTCGGCTAATCGACACATCCTGCTCTGAGGCGCCTCATCAGCCCGGAGTCCGAGCGGCCCTCGACCTGCAGCACCGAGGACACCGCAGAGAAGAAAAGGATTACTTTGAGGAAGTCCTGGAAGAGCTGGACTAAACGTGACCTCTGACCCCGCTGGATGTAATCTGAGAAAATCATTACCTGAGAGGATGTGTTCCGCGAGGAGGTGACGTGCTGCTCGTCCTGTCATGTAGCTGATACGACCTGCAGAAACCTCCAGCAAACTTTTCCCCCACATGCGGCCATTTTTAACAAGCTGAGAGTTTCTGTGTGTACTGACACACACACAAAGACAAACACACAGAGACACACTAGATGAGCTGAGCGAGGACTTCTAAAGTGCCACCAGGTTATTATCAGCTGCAGCGCTTCCTATTTTCCTCTTTAATCTTTGTATTCTGAGTAATCATCTTTTTAATTAATGGCGACGGTGGCGTGAAATCTTCCCTCGACAACTCCTCCGCCACCACCTCCCTTCCCCTCGCCACTCTCTCACCGCCGCCAGAGACACCTGAAACCAATTAGCAGCAGCAGATCTAGACGGGGATTAGACACAGGAAGAGCAGCAGAGATTAGATTCACACACAAAGAGGGAGAAAAGGGGTAAAAAAAGGCGGCATAGGACAAGGAGGGCGGGGCTTAAAAAAAACCTGTCAGTCATTCAGCGTGATCGATAGACGGGAGGAGAAGAGGGCGGTGCTGCAGGGAGGAAATGGCGAGCTCAGGGCGGCCGCACGCTGCAGAGATTACTAGTTGTGAGTCAGCAGGTAACTGTAGGAGCCCTGAGTCTTGACTGACAGGCACCCAGTCGCTGAGGATTCCATTGTTATTCCTCGCACTGTGCAGGAGAGAGAGAAAGAGAGAGAAAGTGTTGGCCGGACGCCACCATCAGGGCCAATTAAGAGGATTTGATTATATGCCTTAATCTCTGCAGTCAGGTGTAAAAAGCAGACAGGAAGAGAAAGAGGAAGGCAGAGCAGGTGCCAGCGATACACACCATTATCTCCAGCCGTCCGCCTGTGATTGAGTTTGTTCCTGGCCCAGTCGTGTTCATTCCTTTCTTCATCTCGAGAGGCCCGTGGAGGCGGGAGCAGGCGAGAAAAAGGGGGGCAAGGCAGGCAGTGAAAGGCCCTATGTTCTGTGTCAAGAGTTAATTCTTCACATTCATATTTAGCGACTGCATAATTCTCTCCCTGCGTCGAGGCTTGAACACAGATTTACCACCTTCTCTTTCCCACGATTTCATCTCCTCCTCAGTCCGGCCTCCAGATTTTCTTTTGACTCGTAGCCTCGACATTTTCATCGTCAAAGTTGAGAAAGAGACTCAAAGACAAAAAAAACATCAAATCCAGAGACAGCAAGAGATCGACTCTGGAGAGGAGAGAGCGCAGACTTTCCCCAAAGCTTCTCCTCCTTGGAGTTTTTTTCCCCTCATCATTCCTCCTTGTGGATGGTATATTCTGCGCCTGTGCGTGTCTGTTTGGGCTCCTGCCGAGATTAAACTGGCTTCCATCGTCCCGGGGAATCGTTTGAAATCGGCTCCTGGTGTCGTCATCTTCATTCTGTGAGTACCTCAGCTCCTCTCCTCCTCTGTCTGTCGCTTCACCTCTCTCGCTCTGGGCTCCTACTGCTTTACTTTCCTCTTTTCGTCCTCCTGCTGAGTCTGTATGAGATTATGTTGCAGATGCACAAAAATTGCAAAATGGTATTCGAACGATGCAAACGCCCATCAGTTCACAATGTTAAGACTCATCTCTGAAGTTGTATTCTTTGTGTCATTGTCGCAGAGGTTTCTTTACACACACTGAAACTCTTTCTTTGATGCTTTTATGTTTGCTGCTGTTCCAGTGTCTCTAAAGCCTCTTCTTTTTACCTCTTTCAGTTTCTTTATTTTGCCTTGAAAACAGCAGGAATGTTGTTCGTCACAAAGCATTGTGGGATATCAGGAGTCTGTGTTTAGTGTTGTCAACATTTTTCAGTTTGGGCATCTTGATGCTTCAGGCTGCAGCAGAGCTTCAGCTTCAGTGTGGACTGTGTGCTTATGTCAGTTATTTTCCTTACAACGTGAGCCATCACATGAAAAACCAACAACAGAGCGTCGCAAATGTACGCTCGTTATTCAGGCCGCGGACGTACCTGTCAGGAGCTAACAGGCTCGAATAATTATTGGGATGGACATAAAAAGAAAACTGACCTTGAGTTTGAAACAAACCTTCATCTTTAATTAAAGTTAATCCATAACCAAGAAGGCTTCAGATGCTCCTTCTACCCCCCCCCCCCAACAGTTTAAAAAGCAGCCTCACCTACCTCCTCTCTCACCCTCTATTAGCTCTGCTCAGTCAGTCTCCTTCCTCTCTTCCTTCTTTTTCTCTCCTGCTTCATGAATCTCAATGCTGAATCTCTCCTGCATCCTTAGCCCCCCCCCCTCCCCCTCCCCCTCATCCTCCTCCACCCCCTCTTCCCCTCAGCGCGTGTCGGAGTGCGTCATGGTGGGCGTTCGGTCAGGCTCGGCGCTCCCTGCGTTCAATCTTTCATTTCTTCTTCTGTTTGATAATAGTACGCGGCTCGGAAGTGATGTTCCTGCGTAGGACGAGAGAATCAATAAAGCTTTATTCAGCTGCTGGATGCCTGTGTGTGTGTGTGTGTGTGTGTGTCTATGGGTGTATGTGTGTGTTTTTGTGCTTGGATTTAAGAAAATATTCCTGCGTGTGTGTGTGTGTGTGTGTGTGTGTTCCAGGCTCACTGCTGAGCTGTGCGTGTGATTTGAATGTTGATTTGAAATAATCGGGGCGAGCAGCGTGCTGAGATGAGCTTCCAGCAGGCCCTGATTGGTTGATTATGAAGGATTGTGTTTGTGAACGCAGCCTGTTTATTAAAGTGCAGCGCTGTGATTGAAGTAGATCAGCTGTAATGGATCCTAATGTGTTATTGGCCTTTTGTGGCTTTAGTTAGATCCAAGCTGCAGTAGAAGAGTACGATTAGAAAAGCTGTTTGTTTCTGTGAGGAAGAGGAAGAGGAAACATTCTGCAGGATGTCTTGCTGTCGAGTCATTCAGCGGTCGTCAGTGTTCTAACGTCACGTTTGGGTATCGTCCCAGCTCAATAAGAAGCTGAGCTGAGGGGGTGATGAAAAGTAAGAGGAAATAGAAAAGACAGAAAAAACGTTTCCATTCAAAGTGTTTCCAGCGCCATGAGGTGGGAATCATCTGCATTTTCGCACTGCAGGAGCTTTTTAATAGTTCTACGACCTGATACAACCATCCCCCTTTTTTATGGATCCGCACCACAGGAACTATGAACTATTTTAGCTTCTGCTTCAGAGCAGGTACTCT
Source organism: Labrus bergylta (assembly GCF_963930695.1). Classification (NCBI taxonomy): domain Eukaryota; kingdom Metazoa; phylum Chordata; class Actinopteri; order Labriformes; family Labridae; genus Labrus; species Labrus bergylta. The sequence continues at coordinate 11,821,552 of NC_089213.1, read as the reverse complement.
CTAAGCACCACGGTGATGATGGACAGAGAAGAAGTGCCCATGGTGTGTAGTGCTCAGGGAACTCCCTAGTGGATAGTTCCTTTTCAAAAAGACTGAGTATCTTCAGATCTTCTCTGAGCCAATCAGGAGTGATGACAGGGATCAAAACCTTCAGTCAGGAGCATTTACTTCGGGGTTATTTTGCAGTTCTTTTAGCCTGATAGCAAATTGATAAAGTGGCTTTTGCACATGCAAGAAAAACCTGTGAGAAAAAGACACACAAAGGAAAAACCTGTGAGAAAAACCTGTGAGAAAAAGACACACAAAGGAAAAACCTGTGAGAAAAACCTGTGAGAAAAAGACACACAAAGGGTTAATGTTTAGCAAACTGCGCCGCACAGCAAACTGTATCGCTGCGCTCCAGCTAAATGAGTCATTGTGCAAACATCTGGAGCACTGTTAGCCTCTTTCTCTGCAAACGAAGCTAATTGCAAAACGAGCACTGGCGCAAAACAGCCTCGCACAGTCTGTTACAGTCTGCTGAGAGTTGGTGGTACCTATTTCTGACATTATCATAAATTAGATGTAAATTTAGATTTGGTTAATCTAGAAATAGACAAAAAGCTGAAGTTCAATCAGTCAATCAATGAATCTTTATTAATACCTTCTTTCAGACAAATTTAGACAAAATCAGAACGTGTCAGTTATGAGAAACATTCACAAGGAGCCCGGCAGACAAGAGATTCTGTCTAACCTAGGAGGACGGGGCTTGAACGGTTTGAACGTTAAATGAGAACGGCCTGATGATCACATGACACAGCTGAGATTTCCTGCTGAGCAAAACCTGAATTCAACTTCTCGTGTCTCTGCACTCACCTGCAGAAACTCTGCAGGAAATGATCACCATACCTGGGTGGAATGGGGACATTCCCGTAGAGCTTATAGGCTGAGTCCTTTAGTTATTAAATTCTCCATCATGGAAGGACTCTGACTCGAACGTGCCCGCCTTTAAACCCGACCACATCTATCCAGACTCTATTAGACGCCACAATCAGCCGCGGCTCTTAAAGAGCTTCTGTCTGGGGACGCTATTACCTGCGGACTGTAACGGCGAAGGAAGATAACGATTATAGGGCCTTCATCATTTTTCCTCCTCTCCTCCTCCTGAGCAGAGAACAGGTGGAGAGAGCTCAGAGGATGGAGGCTTTAAGGGCGTCAAAGCTCCTCCGTCACTGTCTGAGACGCACGCTGCATCACGCCGATAATTGAGGAGGTCGTATTGATATCCTGCCCTGCTGTGATGAAAAAAAATCACCTCCATTTACGGTTAATGGCTCCGAGTGGAGACGGCCGTATGGAAAACAACGAGTCAGCAAGTCAACAAGGAATCACAGCAGTAAGAATTAGAGGTCATAAATAAGGATTTAAAAACCTTAATTCAGGCTTCTCTGGAGGGACGGGGTGGACAGGAGTCAAGCAGAAAGCGCTCCGCCTTCAGAAGTTCCTTCATCTTTCTCATTATTTCATTGCAAAGCAGAGTTGCTGAACAATAAACAAGATAAACAAGACAAGAAGAAAATCAAAGTGCTGCTTAGAGGCACAAACTCTCATTACATCACTGCTGCTGCTTCGTCTTTTATTATTCTGCGGAGGACTAGAGAGGCTGTGAGATCAGCTGTAAGGCCTGCGTATCCAAAGCCGGGACTTTTTGAGTCTTACGAAATGTCGACAAGAACTTGTGTCGATATAAGGTTGAATAAAAAAAGTGAGAATTGGTTATTAAGTCCTGGTCATGGTTACTGATTTCTGACAGCAAGAATCACGACTCTCAATTCTTTAGTGGAAAGTTCTTCATCATTTTGATTTCACAAACCATAGATTTCCCTCCTCCTGCTGCGAAGGCTGAGTTTGTCCTCGACAGTATTTTTTTATTCTTTGTTGAAATGAATCCAAAGATCTCTTAAACTTTCTCATGTTCTTGTCAGAAAAATAAAAATAATAAACACTTTTTTTTAAATACAGGATCGAGCTGCTGTGTCAGCTCTGATTGGATCTCACGGAGCGAGCAGAGTCAGCCTCCTTCAGAGACGTCGATCAAACCTTCAGCCCGTTTGCTGCTCTGACGCCGCTCGCTCCTGTGATAACATGAAATGACATTCGATTCAGTCTCTGCTGGGTTGATGTTTTAAAAGGTCAGCTCCAGAGCTCAGACAAAGGAGATCAAATTTCATGTGGACGTTGATTTATCTTTCAGCGGGAAGATGTCTCAGTTTATGGGGAGTTGTGTCTGTGATAAGAAAGCGTTGAATTATTCATGCAAATGTTTTTGAATGACGGCTGTGCAGAGCTGAACCTGCAGGACTGTGAATCTGTACGGTGCACACTGCAGGCCTTAATGCTCAGGTGTGATGTTTTAGTTTGGATGGTCACATTACGTATTAAATTTGACCTGTTTCAGCTTCCTGTGTGACCTGGTCACCCTGCTTCTGTTCGACCGCTTCTTTCTATCTGCTTCTTTCAAACACAGGTCAGATATGATACGACCTCTTAAGTTTAGCCTGTACTGAAGTCTCTCCCCTAATCCTGTTGAGGTCTGACACTTCCCTCCATCACAGCTGTCTTCATGTGTGTTCTCATTGAGTCACAGTGATCACACCCCCGCTCGCCAGATCAGCACTGTGACGAGTGTCGCTCCGAGTGACGTTAACGTCTCATGCAGTCAGACCTGGCTTCCCTCTAAACTGTATCCTGCTCTCTGTGTGGAGAGTGAATGTTTTTATTCTGTAAGTGTTTTAAATGTCTTCTTTAAAGGTGGAAGCTGTAATGCTCTTATTTATCAAAAAAATTCATTATGTTTTTGTAATGAACCTGCTCCTATTGGATCGACATCAACAGCTGATTCTGAAATGATAGAATATTAACAATCAGCCATCTTTGTCCTCCCTTGAACGAGGACAGATGAAAGTCTGTACAAACATGCATGTTTAGAAAGTTTGCAACACACGGTATGTAAATTCAGCCACTAGAGGGCTCTTAATCAAAACGATAACAAAAGACGACGTCGAGGCTGGCCGGGAAGCACGGGAGTGATCACCCCACCACCCCAGATGAAAACGACCTCAGAGTTGACCATAGTCATGACGACCGGGTGAAACTGACCTGAGGAAGAGAATATGTTTACAGACGAGCTATTGTATCTGAGTATAACTTACATGAGGTTTTTATCACGGCAGTTTTTAGTAGCAGCTCACGCTTCCCTATGTAGCGGTCTTTGGTGTTTCCACGGCAACAATAAACCTAGTGGCTCTGACATGGCGGCTGCCACAACAAGACATGTAGAACTATCAATTGAAGGATTTCTCTGGCCTTTAAAATGTCTCCTATCTGGCGTTACTGCTGATGCATGAAAGGCTGTTTGAGAGCTTTTTGGCGATGGGGCTGCTGAATATGAAATGGATGAACATCCTCTTAGCACTGAGCCACATGTATTAATGTTTAAATTAAATCCATATATTCTTAAGCTCCCAGCAGCAGCAGAGTTAACAAACTACCGGCTCTCGGCTGAAGGCGTTTGGCTCGCTGACGGATTACTTTTCATCGTCTCCTCTCATGAAGTCATATCCATTTGTACAGAAACCGCATCAGCACCCTGATACACACATACATCACACTGCACGTCTGTCTACTGTACCCGAGTATGAGTTTGTGTGTGTGTGTGTGTGTTTGTGTGCTTCGCTGCAGCGCTGCCTCGGGTCTCATCACTAAATATGGCCGACCTGACCTTTTCCCTGAAACGTCTGAATCCTCCTGAAGCGCTGATCTGTTATCGATTCTGCCTCCTGAGCGCTCTTCTTCAGGTATGTCACGGAGATGAAGATGAAGAGGCTGCAGAACGAGGACTGTGAAATAAAGCATATGCGGCTCGATATGTGGAAAGTCGTCCACATCACAGCGCTGATCAGGTAGGAAAAAAGAAAAATCCAAAGCTGACCCTGATCGACTGGAGTGGACCGCTGCAGCGTTTAATGAGCCGGCGCTCTGACTCACACTGAAAAATGAACCGCTGCTGGCTGCAGACAATCTGCAAGACCTCAGTGTCAGAGGAGAAAGACAAGAAAAGCCACGACAGTGAGTGACGATAAAGGCCCTGAGTCAGCTGATCTTTAATTTTTACATCCAGGTGTGTTTAAAGTCTGTTAACAGCTCCATCAGAAACCTGTTGCTAAACACACTTTATATGTTGGACAGTAAATCTTTCATTACAATAAGGTTCAGGCGTTTCTGGGGGCGGGACCAAATGGGGGGCTTGGTGACGTACACGGGTTTCTTATCATAATCCCTCTCCCTTATGATAACAGTATAAACACAATGAGCGCTTTCACATCTTCGCTTCGCCTACCTTCTCTGGTCCAGACAAATCCAGAGCATTCAGGACCAGAATCTAAAGTTAGAAGGAGGACATACTGACTGCTGCATTGTTGTCAGAGAAGCCAGCACTGCAACATAGCATGTTTCCTTAATGTCTGATCAGATAGTAAGGTCATTATTTAATTCACTATATGTCCTACAGATTGCGAGGACATTCAGAAAATTGCCCAGGTGTTTAGTTGAAGGAAAACAGCGTCCATTATGGTCCTCTAAAGGCTCATGCGGACAAAAACCTCAAAGAATGACTCCAACTTTTCAGGTAATAGTCTGAGAAGAATCGATACTAACCAGCAGTGAGGGATGAGCTGAGGTTTGTTAGATGCAGCAGAGGCTCTGCAGACGTTCAGGCTGCACATCAGTCCGGGTACAGTTCTGTTCTTCCATGCAACAATAAAAAAAAAAAATCCATCAGTACTTTCTGCTGATTCTCCGCATCTGCAGCCTGAAACAGAGGCTGAAAGAGGAGCGCCACGCGACACGGCTCGCTTATCACTGGCAGTGTTTGAGCTTTACATCACAGAAAGTAACAGCACAAGGTGATTGTGGTCTCCCAGGGGATTGTGGGTAATTTTCCGGGGCACAATGAGCTAATGTGCAGGACGAGGAGCTTTAAAAGTAGCTGATTTAAAAGCTTATCTGCACAACGAGAGAGACGCAGAGTGAACAACAGTCAGGCTGCTGCGGAGAAACAAACATCTATTTTCTCTTTTTTAGTGATTATGAGCCAGTAATGATTTATTTTTGGTACGCCACACGTAACCACTTTGACTCTTTAAGAATCAGCTGTCCGTGTGTACAGACAGGTTTGTATGTTGAAGTCTGTTCAAGGAAAACATGGTGGTTTTGTTAAGTTAAAAATCCCTGAAACTGTTCAAATTATTCATAGCTTTCAGTCACGTGACCAGCGTCAAAAAGAGCTTGGGAAAACAGAGTCCACTTTGAAAACTCTTTATGACATCACTATGACATCATCATGTTTTTTTATTCATGCTGTGTTCAGACCAACAGCAGGGCAGTTGGTTTTTTTCAATGCAATATCGCAAATAACACCATAAGATGAGTCATGACTTTTCACACCACAGGAACATTTATCAAGCACAGCGAGGGCGAGCGACACCAAATACGATTCTATAAATGTGGCACTGACTTACTCTGTCTGTAAGAGTGAATCATTCATCATGCACAAACCTGAGCGCACCAACATAACGATCCCACACTGACCGAGTTACACCAGGACGGAGCGTCGACAATTCCCAAAATCCCACAGACAGAAGTTTAAGACAGAGCTATGTGTGTGTGAATCGACTTGTTGACAGACCTGAGAATCCATACATCTTATAGGAATTTGATTTATGTATATATGTTTCTTTATGTCTCGTTTATAATGATTACATCAAAGTTAAACTACTTCATTCAGTATTCTCTATCACCATGATGAGACTGATTTCAGAAAACGTCTGACGAACACAAGAAGCGATGAAATGAACCGAGCTTTGTGTGCCTCATTTTAAGAACCCAGACACATGGCCGCGTTCGGTTTATGGACGACTCTGAAAGGGGGAATATTTGCAGAGTGTGTTTAACCAACGCAAATAAACACAAATAATTGTGAAGTCATTTCACAGGCGCATGATCAGATTTATTTCAAGGCTTTAATGCAGCTTAAGAATGACAGAATAATGCTAACAGAATCATTGCGTGTGAGACGAGTGGCGCTGCTGTCTCTCACTGCGACCAGAACACACAAAGGGATGTAAACAGTCTCAGATCACACACACACACACACACACACACACACACACACACACACACACACACACACACACACACACACACACACACACACACACACACACACACACACACACACACACACACACACACACACACACTCACGCACTAATAAGTCTCTCTTTTACTGTATATGAAAAAATCGAACACAATTTTTCAGGCTGAAAACAGCTCAAAGATTTGCTGCTGTTGTCGTGGTTTATGCAGCTTGGTAACTGCTGTGAGTGCATGTACACACACACACACACACACACACACACACACACACACACACACACACACACACACACACACACACACACTTGGGCGTCTCCCAGCTGTGCAGCAGGCTGAGGATGAATGTGAGCTGCAGGTTCAGGGTCAGAGGAGCAGTTCCACCCTGCTGAAGTTTGTCATGATGTGTGTGTGTGTGTTTGTGTGTGTGTGTGTGTGTGTAGTTGGTTGTTATTCTGTTGTTTGTGACAAAGTGTGTGTGTGTCAGGATGAGTTTGTGTTCCTGTCAGTTTAGTGGAGGAGCAGCACACCTGCAGTTTCTGATCTCCACACCTGACACACACACACACACACACACACACACACACACACACACACACACACACACACACACACACACACACACACACACACACACACACACACACACACACACACTCGTGCCATCAGTGCTGTAATGGGGAGTTAACTTGGGTTTAAACATCTCAAACCTGCAGCCTCTTAAATCAGGGAAGATGAAATAAATAATCCATCCCTATCTCTACCCCACAACTCAAAATATCATCATGCACAGTTTAAGTTTCAAATAAAGAGAAATTCTAAGTCTTTTAACTTCATTACTTAACTTTTTTATGAGAGCTATGTGACTGAAACAGACAGAAAACGCTCAGACAAAGAGGTTTAGCAGCATCGTGTTTCTGCAGAGTTTGCATCATTTCCTGTGTGGACGTACAAAGATGGATGTCTGTGCTTTTATTTTTGAACCGGTGAACATGACAGTTGCACCATCGGTCCCTACGGGGCATCAGGGGGACACGAACAGGACAGCTCAGGGTCAGTGCTTCAGGACAGCAGGTCACAGAGACTGAGAGAGAGCGAGGTGTTCAGAGAGAAGAGACAAAGCTCCAGAGAGATTTACATCAGAGGATCTGCAGCGCTGGACCCTCTCGTGTGCTGTGAATGAAATGCTTGATCCCTCTGAATAAGACAGAAAAGTACAGTCGGCTGTTAAGTTAATGAATTGCTGCTAAACGTAAAAACATCATTAGGGAAGGAAAATCATGTGCCAAGTGACTCAGGCACATTAGCGACTTTTCTCTCCTCGTTTAAAGTGACGTTTTAATACTTTCTGACTGATTACGACCTTTGTTACATCATCAGCTGCTCCCAGGAGAACAAAGACGAGAGACATAAACTGAGAGAAACTGATATTTAGTGTAACACACACACACACACACACACACACACACACACACACACACACACACACACACACACACACACACACACACACACACACACACACACACACACACACACACACACACACACACACACTGAGCTCTGCAGGAGGCCGGTGAGTGCGGCTCTTCTCTGGGAGACATCATTAAGGAGCTCCGGCTCTTTTTAATTTGTCATCAGCTTGGCGTGCATCGACCTGCGGCGGCTCAACGGGAGTGAGTGTGCAGGCGGGCAGGCGGGCAGGCGGGCGGGCGTCAGGTCGCCTCTCTGCCTCCTCACTTTGTTTCTGCTCCACAGGAGACGAATCGTAGAATCGTAGAAGATGAAGGGCTCTGTCCAGATAAAATGAACATTCTGCTGTTTGACATCCTCAGTTCATCTGTCAGAAATGAAAGATGCTGATAATGACGAGATGGTCATTGGTTGCTTTCTCTTTGTGAACCTTCCTAAATAATAAAATCTACTGGAGCGGCGTAGGGCTTTCACACACACAGAAAACTCCTGAAAAACTCTCGGAGGAGCTGCATGTGTGAACACACATTTTTCGCTCGGATTTCACCCAGAGATTCTCCTGCCAGACCCCTAGTAATTATCCCGCTGCAAGTCCGAGTGAGCTCTTGTGAGAACGCAGGGGGAGGGTCGTTTATTCCCTGCACGACCATAGACTGTCTGCACGCCATACGATCTCCGTGCTCTAATGAACCTGCTGCATTATGCTTCCTGTTCTCCACTATGTTCTTCTCCACTCTTTAGTTCAGATTGAGATTCTGTTGAACTACACAGAAATTATCTTATCTATCTATTACTGCATTAATAGTGCAGATGTGAAACCGGCTGTAGAGGAGTATTTGAAGTATGTTAAAGAAAGAAAAGACCAGGACAGTTAGTGAACATGAAGCAGAGATGTGTGTCTGTCAAAGGGTTAACATGGAACAGCTGTGAAAGGGAATTAAAACTTTGTAGTTCACTTGAGAATGATTCATTTGTTTTTTTGTGTGACAGCTCATGTGTCAAGGGCCACATTAAGGACCGCCCCCTTAAATGATTTAACCTGCGGTATCACAGCCGAGATCCAGGAGAACAGGTAATCCTGCATGTCCACCACATAACAGTTTGTAGGTATTTCAAAGTTTCATGCTGGTTCTGCTGTTTTGTTTGCCAAACTCCCATCATGCCTCACTGCACTGCTGGCCGGGAGCTTCAGTCAGTAATGGCTCTCCAATCATTCCACCCAGAGTGTGGGAAGGCTTTTTGGTCGAGAGGCTGCAGGTGTTCTGATTCAAACTTCATTCAATGAAACAATAAAACATGCCTGCTGGAAAAGAACCCACTGCACTTTGTGAAATGTTTTTGCTTTAGCAGATGAAGCAGTTTAGACTCTGAAAGCTACAGAAGTTGGCCACATGTCACGAGTCTGTTAGCGTAATATTCAGGGTACCCCGACTGAATCATCAAAGAGGTGCACTACATTTTAGTTAAAGCACAAATAACTTTCTGGTTAAAGGGCACAAAAAACATGGAGATTCATTAGAACATATTTTAGGATCTAATAGTTGAAGATTGCTGAACCTGGCAATGATGTCGACTACAGTCCTGTGTCCTCTAACGCTGTTTCAGTGTGCTTCTTACAGCCAATTTCCACAAAGTCTGTGCGCTGGATTGCATTAGTTTTGTGTTGGAGATTGGCACTCTGTGGACACGGACCCTTTAAGTTGTTGTATTTGTCCCAGACACGCTCCGATTGTTATCCTGAGTGTTCGACATCCTTACAGAAAGGATCTCTACAGCGATAGAGCGTTTAGTTACACAGGTTGAACCCTGAAGGTCTGCTGCTGCCTCTGCTGGTCCGTTTTTTGTGTGTAATATCCACATATTCTGGGATCTGAATATCTGTGTTTTAGGAAGCTAAAAGAACAGCGACCCCAACATTCTGCCTGCTACATTTACTCTTTTTGTCTGGTTTCTTAAAGAAAAACGACGCGTAACAGCTGTTTATGGTTTTAAAGAATCCTCTTAATCTTTAAAGAAAAGGTCTATCTCTTCAGGGATCATTTCTGTAATGTTATCAGACTAAATGAATAAGAATCTGAACCCATAAGAGGAAAAAAACAAGAACGTTTAGTGGACATTTCTGGATCGGGAACATTCACCTTTAAAGGAAGAATCAAAGTCAAAGTCAAAGTCAAAGTCAAAGTCAACTTTATAGTCAATTTCAAAATATGCCAGACATACAGTGGAATCGAAATTACGTTTGTCTCCATCCCGCAGTGCAATACAACCAAAATAAGGTAAAATAGATAAAAGAAAATGAGGTAAAAATAAGATCAATAATATTTACAGTAATACATTCTAAATTGTGCAAAAGGTACAAAATGGTAAATAAAAGAAATAAAAGAAAATTTAAAGAAAAAGTAAACTTGTGCAATATGTGCAATGTGCAGTAAACTGAGTGTACTTTTGAATAGTTAGCTTCAGAGTTATTAGTCCAGAGTTCTGTAAACTTGTGCAACATGTTCCACATAAATAAATTAGAACTCCAGTCTATCCTGTGTAAATGTCTCTCTGAGTCATGACTGTCTACAATGAGTGAGAAGCTCGAGTCCCGCTGGCTGTGTTGTTGTCAGAGCCGTGTTTACATGGACGGGACGGCCGGCTCCTCCCCTTGAGTATAAAAGCTGTTTTAGTCAAGGACTGACTAGAGAGAAGAAGAACATACTCACTGATTATTTGGATGTCATGTAAGAGTTTTTAGATTACGCTCATTCTGTGTCAATTTACATGCAATGTGAAGCTACGAGCTAACTAAACAGCGCTAACATTAGCATGCTAACACAACAATGCAGGACACGGGTGATTGCAGCTCGAGCGAAGGACAGTTCTGTCCGCCGTCTGCACTCAATGGTGATTAATTACGGTACGTTCCATTTGATAACTCCTTCGTGCAAATGCGAGTGCAGGGTTGGAGGTGTGTATCTGGAGGAGAGAGGAGGCTTCAGTATGGAGGAGGTGGGGCCAAACAGCAGTTTGTATTTTTCATGCTGGAGATCAAGGGCGACATCTACTGGATCAAAAAGTCACACATTCTTCCATTAAGGGTTTCATCCCAGCCTGTTTGAGATCTGCTGCCTGATGTAATATACAGAAGAAATTCCAAAACTCGTTCTATCTTTTTGTCCTTTAAACTCCAAATAATTCAAAAACTGGCTCCAAGGTTAAAAACCTCCAGACTTCCTTCTCATTCTTTGGAAATGATTTTTGTGCCACTGTCTCTCAGAGAACGTTGACACGAGGATTTCATGGTGTTTGAAAGTCCTCTGGTTTTATTTACTCTGTATCCGCAGTGTAAAGACGCTCTCCGCTCTCTCCACACACTCTTTGATGTCAGGCTGACAGAATATCTAAATCATAAATGAGCAGTGATTCAGCTGGATGGATCACAAGCCTCACCAAGTGCGTTTCTTTCAACATTTCAACCTGCTCAAAGTCTTTAGATCTGTTTTTCAAAGTCAAAGCTGTTCAGTTCTGCATTAATTCAGGTCTGAACACAACAGCATAAAAGTGTGTAATTAGTCCAATCAGGTTCATTGTTGCTAGGCTGCCTGAGGAGCCCGTGGTATGTCGGTGAGGTGTGTTCGCGCGCTTGTTAATGAGCGAAGCTGCTGTTGGCCCTCAGTTCTGTTAAATTGCAAATCAGGCGCTTTGAGTCGCAGCTCTGCTCCGAGTGAATAGCGTGTATTCAGCGACAGGTTGTTGTTGTTTGTGTGCAGCTCCCTCTGAGGTATTAACATCCGTTTGTGTGTAAATCTGAGCATCAGTTTGTGTGTAAATCTGAGCAACAAGACTCGATTAAAGTGGCGATTTAAAGAACTTCTTTAAAACCAGGTTTTCAAGATGTTAAAAGGTTGTTATTAAGGAAATTATTTTTGAGAATTCCAGCTGGGTTTCCAATGATGATCAGCTTCACTGCACTCAAAGACATAAAAGCTCAGACTTGATATGACGAGTCAGTGCAAAGTCCAAGAGTTCCAATGTTTCACCTTGATTTTTATTGTCCTTTATATGATGGATAGTGATTGAGACTACAAGACTTTTTGGCCCCTGCCAACCAAATTCCCCATCCATCCATCCCTGATAATCAGAGGAAATATCTGGTTTTGTGTCTTGTTTGGATCCCACGTTTGGACCAGATTATCTGATAATGTCAAGACTCTACCGCTCCAGTCTTAAACCTCACAAAGGTCTTGCAGATTTATGCAGCGGCATCTAGTCCCTGCTTATACGAAGTGGAAAAGGGGAGGGAGCATGTGTTTCAAAGCAACAATAAATCATTTAGCTATTATGCTAACATGAGCTAGCAAGCTATTGTTGATGGAAAACCAACCTTATCACTTCTAGCTTCAGAGTGCAGTTCAGTCTTTTCATCCTGAATAGATATGCTTGTTTTAGATCTCTGAAGGCGTCACTACAGCGAGCTCCAGATGTTTATAGTCAAAGCACGGGCACTAGATAAATACAGTATGCTAATCCTCCCTCTAGTAGATGTCATAATCTTGAATTGTTTGCATGTTTAAGATTGGAGAGAAAAATATCTATGAAGTTCCTCCGTACGTGTGATGCCACCCGATGAGTAAATGAGTCAGGATTGTAAAACTCCTGCAGTCAGAGCCCAGTGTTGCCCAGTTTCTCGTTTACTGCTCTGTATCTGCTCTGAGTTATTCACATTTATGCTCAGATTCATTTGACTCCTCGGGGGCAAAGACATCGACCGTGTCCCCTCGACCTTCCCCAGGTGGAATAAAGGTTAACTGAATTATCTGCTGTGTGATGCCTGAGAACAGATCGACACGCCCTTATTCATATTCACAGCCTCTGTCTCACCTTCACTGAGGGTCGATACGTCAGTGTAAGAACCTCACAAAGGTCTGCGCTTCATCAGAAATCTTCCCGCGTTACAACGATGACACATGAGGACCCTTTACCATCACAAGAGGGTCCACCTGACGATTTCAATGACAAGGCTAATGTCGGCTAATCAGAGGGGCTAAAAGTTCAGCCCGGGCGATGGTTGGAGCCACGATACCGGGCTGCTCTAATGGCCAATTAGAGCTGACATAGTGTGAAGGAGTCCGACATGTGGGGGAGATTAGAGTCACGACGGCGGGCGGGTCAACGCTCCTCTGGGAGTGGAGGAAGTGGGCGTACCATTGAGCAGAGGAAGACGTACTTTGATCCTCTCCTCGACGTTTATCTTTCCTGTCAGGCTTCAGAGACGTCTGCACAGAATGTTATAAGTTGTTCTCCGAAAGTGACGCATCTGCAATTTGAGAAGTGATGATGAAAGTGTGAAGCTGAGTGTATGTTGCTTCAAAGGCTTTTATTGAAAAAGGTGACTCTAAAGGCTGGGAGGATGTCTGTCTGTGACATCATCCCGGCTTCCTGTCTCCTTCTGCTTGACTTATCCTAACAAAGGTGAAATGTTTAATCTAAAGAAGGCCAAGTTGTAGTTTTTTCAAATTAGGATCAAACTGTTTCATTAATGCTGAACGTGGGGAGCTACTGGCTCGTCTGCATGTAGAAGTACAAAACAAAAACATGCAGGCGACATCTTCAGAAGTCAATAACATCCAGTAAAGTCGGAGGTGTTGTGTTTCATTTGTGTTTATTTCTTTTAGAAATCGTGATCTTTGTTTTAGATATGATGGAAATGTTATGTATGTATGTACGATCTGCAGAGTCCCTTTGCACCTAAAAAAAAAAAGACCCAGCTCTTTATGAACACCTACGACTTTAATGATGATTATGATGATATTTTGGATGGTGTTGATGCTAATTAGAACTCCTATGCTCTGCCTCTGGTCACTTCCTGTCAGCACCTGTGCTCTGCCTCTGGTCACTTCCTGTCAGCACCTGTGCTCTGCCTCTGGTCACTTCCTGTCAGCACCTGTTCTCTGCCTCTGGTCACTTCCTGTCAGCACCTGTTCTCTGCTTCAGGTCACTTCCTGTCAGCACCTGTAAGTCTAACCAGACTTAAAGCTGTTTGTTTGCACTTCCTGACGTTGTCTCCTCCTCTCTCTCTCCTCGCTTGTGTTGTTCTGACTCTCTGATGTTCATCGCTTTGGATAAAAGCGTCTGATAAATGAATTGTAGGATTGTAGTCTTTCATTGTTTGTGCATTTTGCAACAAATCACAACAAAATGTTGAAGCCCAAACAAACACAGTAATTTCAAACTTTCAAGGTCTGCACGCTCAGCCTTCCTCATAGATTTCTGCTTTGCATATAATGGCAGCAGAATGCAAAGTATTATTAAACTGTGTGGGGAAAACTGCAGGTTTGACTTGAAAGACTTTGGAGAAGGCACCGTCGCTCCTGGCAGATGATGAAGTTGAAGTAGCTTCTGTCTGGCTGCAGATTCAGACGGTCAGCATGCAGGAGGAAGACACTAAAACATCGTTATCGCCTTCTAAAATGACTAACTGTGCGGCTTTTTAACAAGTTTTTTTATTTATTATTATCAGACTTTACTTCTGAGTGTCTTCTTACATTGTATTTTGACTTTTGGTCATTTTCTTTCCCAAAAACTATATTGGACAATAGATGCAAGTTAGCTCTTGTGTGATTACAACTATGTCATAGTCTAAATAAATCATGCCTTTAGTACAAAAAATAAGTATAAGTAAAAAAAAAAAAAAAAATTCCTGATCTTTAATTGACTGAGATAAAAAAGTATTTTAAGGGGCTGTCATGAAACATGGATTATTTTGTCTAAACAGTTGTAATGTTTTTTCTGAGCAACAAATGGCTGATGTCAATGACATGGAAGGACTTCTGAAGCCCATCGATGGAGGTCGCCATGTTGGAAATGCTGACTCATGCCAACTCTGGTCAACGTAGTAACCGACTGAGTGGTGGATCTGAGGCGGGCCTTTAGCCTCGTAGCTAACAGCTAAACGTGCCTGGGTCCCTTTTCTTGCTCCACTTTTTTCCTGTACTTTTTTCACTTCCTCGTTCTTATATCTCATATAATACCACTCATCTCTTTTTGACCTTGTCTCGTCTCCAGTTTACTGTCATTCTGTCAGTTTTCCTCCTTTTACATTCTTTCCTTTCCCACTTTTTTTGTATAATTTTGATCTCCAATTTTTCCTTTTAACCTTTTAAATCTGAGTTTTCTCTCCCTTTTTTCTGTCCCCTCCTTGTCCTCATCCCCTCCTTCCGCTCTCCTTGTATCCATCTGCTCGGGGGTCTTTGGACTTTTAATTATGGTCTGATTTCCCTGGGCTCTGTCCACATCAGCCCTCCCTCCATGCTTGTCACTGTTTGGCCTTGGAGATGGTGTTCATCTTGCTGAGGTAAGAGAGGCTGTGTACGACTCACCCCCACTCGTCTCCTTCACCAGTACAAGCTGCCATTAGGTTGAATGAGGAGACAGACCGGCAGGGCTTTATTTTTTATATTCCTGGCGAGAGCAGTTGGTATAAATGGAGTGAAGCTGGTCGGTGCCAGTTTCCCCGTGGAGACCTCGGGCCTCGGTGTTCATGTTTACTGCAGAGCTGAACCCTCTCCTGGCTCGCAGAGTTAAATGTTCTCCCACAGAAGGCAAATCCCACTTTTCAATTAGGGAGATTTGAAACCGTGAAGCTGCTGTTTTCAAAATAAAGCCCCCCTGTGTGATTTATTTTTCCTTCACACCAACAAGTTCTGACATTTCAGAGCATTTTCAGCTTCAGATTTCTTCCTTTTCTCCATGGTGACCAAAACAACATGTTAAACTCATCTGTATGTGAATGCAGCTTTTTAAGGGATACTGATATTTAATACTGATCAATTATATTTTACGTCTTACAAGCAGTTAAACCCGCTATGACTTGATTATATATTTTCATTACTCTTTCAAACTAATACTTTACCTGATTCAGGACGATTTCTCTCCATTTAACTGTTCTCTCACACTGGAAAAAACAGAAAAACATGGAACGCTCTAAAGGCACTGACACTCGCTTTTCTCACTGACAGAGCTCATTAGCTAGTTTTACAAAGGGATAATAACAGTGCATAGATAATATCCACATCCGTGAATGAAATGCTGACCTTAAACCTGAGTCGACACCAGAAAATAAACTTTATTTAGCTCACAGCGAGCTGTTTATCAACGAGCCTCTGAGTGTCAGCTCTGAGTCAACAGCTCTGCAATACAAAGCACCTATTTTCAGTTTATCCATCCTCAAAATAAAAGCACCACACTTCAGTTTGTCCACCTTCAAAAGAAGCTCCACACGTCAGTTTGTCCACCTTCAGTACAAAAGCAGCAGATGTCACTCTCTTTGCAAAGGGGGATACCAAAAATCACAGAGAAAATATTGAAATATTTAATGGCTGCAGTGTGGATAGACAACGTCCGATCATGGGTGACGTGACAATAACGCTCGTGTGCTGTTGGGACACGGTGTTACTCTCTGATTGTTGCTTTGGATAAAAACGTCTGATAAATGCATCGTAGAATTGTAAACAAGTGAGATGAATTCTCCAGGTGCTTTCACAGTTTCTTCTGACTGTTCTGAATCAAAGCAGTGTCTCAGTGATTGTCCGACCGGTTTGGTGGAACGGACACAGATTGTAGAAGAAGAAGTCCAGATCTCAAGTTGTTGACATTTCAATTCACACGAGAGCAGTCGGCATTGATGTGTTTGGACCGTATAAACACTTTCTGTCACTACTGGGTGTCATGGTAACAGAACAGGCTCTGCATATCCTCTAAGACTGAAGCAGCCACTTTGTGTGTAGATTATCGGTTTGTTTTTTTAAACAGCCCTGAAGCTGATTGGAGACAACAGAAGCTTCGACTTGAGCTGCCCTAGCATTAAAGAGGTTTAAAGTGTCTGTTCAACTTGATTCAGAGCGAAATTGTTGCGAGACGAGAGAGACATGTGTCATGAATCAAAGAAGACTTTGTCTTCTCTGTTGCTGTAAGGAGATGTTAAGTCAGGCCACGTGCAGGACAATGCTAGCGTAGCGTTGAATCAGGAGCTGACCCTCCAGGATTTTGGATATTGGAATATTGGATCCCCTCTCCAGTGTAAATATGTGTGTGTGTGTGTGTGTGTGTGTGTGTGTGTGTGTGTGTGTGTGTGTGTGTGTGTGTGTGTGTGCGTGCATGGTGTGTGAATAGAGTGCAGTGAGCAGCTGTGATAAAGGCTGGAGTGTGTTGGCAGCTGTATTTCCTCATTTCCTCACTCTTTACTTTAAACTTCCTTCCTTTATCGCCGGGTAGAGGCGATAGAGGCGGCTGATTTTTGGGGGAAGCCAGGCCTGAACTCTCTGCACACTTTGAGGAGCTCATGCACGCACTCGCGCGCTCACACACAAACACACACATTGTGCTCCGTTGTCCTCAGGCTCCGAGATCAAAGCAGCATTCTCACAAACCGTGCAGACTCTCAGAGCTGTACTACAAAAAGTGCTGAGGTCAGAGTACAGACTGTTCTAATGTACGCTGCATGTCCTAAAGTGTGTGGACATCTCAGTGTTAACTTGCTTTCAATTTCTCCACCTCAACTTGAACCTGCTGCAGAGTTTTGATCCGAGCCAGAGCATCACAGAGGAATAAGGAGGTCGGGAAAGTCTGGAGTTTAAGGGATGCTGGAATCTAAAGCCTTCTTTCTGAATGATAGTGTGTCATTTTGTAGCAGTAGTCAGGGAACTTTTTCTTTTTTCTCCCCCCTTTTTCTACCTAACCTTTTTACGTTTCCTCTATTTCCTCTTCAAAGCTTTGTTATTTTTTGTCAGGAGTGCATGTGTGTAAGAGGTGAAAGAGACAACCCAAAGAACAGATAGTACAGACCTACTACCCCAGAAATGTGTAACTTTGTGATAAAGACTTGAACTAGTCTGCTGAGAACGTCTGCTCCTCCAAATGGATCGATTATCGACCTCTGATCTTTTCCAGTCCGTTGTCTCAGTCCTCAATCTGAGCAGAGAACACTGTGTGATATCTTTATATCTACTGTTCATTTCCTGCAGCAGGAACCTCTCACCCTCAGAGGTGCAGGCGAGCTGATCCACCTGCTGATCTGCTAATCCGAGCAGGTGGCGGGAAGACCAAGACGAGGAGGAGGACGAGGATGAGGAGGAGGGGGAGTGTGGTTGGACAGATGGAAAGCTGTAGAGGAGGAAGGAGAGGGGAGATCTTTTTACCTCCCTGCATCCCTTTGAGTGGATGTTGCTGTGTAATATATGACTGAGTGGGGGGGGGGAGGCGATTGATCGAACACACTGAGATGAGCAGCAGGCTATCTTCACCCCCCTCCCTCCTCCTCCTCCTCCTCCTCCTCCTCCTCCGTCCACACGTCTTTCCCGGAGGTCATTCTGGGCCTGAGAAATAACAACCACAGCGGGCAGCACGTCTGCGTCCTAATTGTCTGCCGCTGCACTCCATTGGTCAAGAAAAACGCAACTCAATCAGCTTGTCCAACTCGAGCTCCCTGAAGAGCTGCAGCGGGGATAAAGACGGCGCTGCACAGGCTTTATGAGGCACAGACTGAAACATGGATGAACCGGCGTTAAGCGGATGTCAGTGCTGGGAAAAAAAACCCCACTGCCCCACTGGTGGAAGTGAAGGACTATGGAAGCGACTAGTGATCAGAATTCAAATGATAAAGCTAATTTGAAAATGAAAATGCATTGAAAGAAAAGCTTTTGAATTTTCAGAATATGGGTGTATTATTCGACTCAAAAATAAAATAATGATTAATTTATCTAATTGCATTTTAGTTTTCAACTTCAAAAATGGCTTTTTGTATATGCACCCCGCCACCTATCGTACTGCGCGTTCTGCCCGCTCGCCTCAAAGACTGTAAATATTACGTTCGCCTGCCTGGGAGCGGAAGTCTGACTTTGCCAATTCATTTTCGAGTTGGTTTGAATTATGATAACCTTTTAGCACGGCAAGTTTGAAAACGAAAAGCCAAAGACCTTTTAGTTTTCATTTGAATCATGTCATACAATATGCATACATAGAGTGCAAAAGTATAATGCAAATTGGATGACTGAATATTCATTTTAAATATAGGTCAAATAATGCACCTATATTCTGAAAGTTAAAACGCGTTTCTGTTAATGCATTTTCATTTTAAAATTAGCATTTTCGTTTGAATTATGATACAAATTTAGCGGAGCATTTTTTGAAAATG
Source organism: Labrus bergylta (assembly GCF_963930695.1). Classification (NCBI taxonomy): domain Eukaryota; kingdom Metazoa; phylum Chordata; class Actinopteri; order Labriformes; family Labridae; genus Labrus; species Labrus bergylta. Next base: position 11,802,711 of record NC_089213.1, on the reverse strand, counting down.
AAAACGCAAATATCATTTTCTTCTTCGTTTTAATTTAGTCAAAGAATGTGCATTCTTGAAGTTGAAAAATAAAATGCAAATTAGATAAATTAGTCATCATTTTATTTTTGAGCCAAATAATACATCCATATTATTAAAATTAAATGGCATTTCTGTTAATGCATTTTCATTTTCAAATTAGCTTTATCATTTGAATTCTGATCACTAATCGCTTCCATAAAGGACGTCTTGTTTGGTGGATGAGCAGGTCCTGGTTCAGGAGGATTAACATGGTCCGTCTCCTGAATCGTCTTGATAAGCGTTGTCAGAGACTCCAGAACATCAACATATTATTTTCCAGCTGTGTCGTTTGTCTATAGTGAAAAAAATTAAAAATATATAAAAACTGATGAACAGAGCCGACATCAATCCGTGTCGTCGTCCGTCCAATTAGAAACTGTAAAGAGTCTTTGGAGCAGCCACAGCCAATCAGGAAGCAGCTAGTCTTTGTTTACTTCAGGGAGCTTTAACACAATAAATTCTGATCCAATCAGAGAGCCTTTAACACATGCATCACACATTTTGGTCCTCTCGTAAATGTCACACAGACCAAACCTGACAATGGAACAAACTGGTCCATGATTCAGACCAGAGCAAATGATCTATTGGTGAGAACATGCCCCAAAAGAGCTGTCTACATGTCGTCTGAAAACTTCATTTCAAGACATCACACCACACACACACACTCTCACATACACACACACACACACACACACACACACACACACACACACACACACACACACACACACTCACACGCATTCACACTCTCTTTCTCACACACACACACACACACACACACACACACACACACACACACACACACACACACATATTTCAGGAAAAAAAGGTATCATCAGCCCATCTACTCATCTAGTGAACGAGCTTCCTTTTCAAAGTAGGTCGCCACAACAACGAGCCGGCAGATGCCAGGTCACAGGAGCCAATCACATGGCATTGATTTTCTGTCAGCATCACACACACACACACACACACACACACACACACACACACACACACACACACACACACACACACACACACACACACACACACACACACACACACACACACACACACACACACACACACACACCTGCTGAAGTGACTGTTCAGCTCAATGGGCTCTTATTCACTGTGAGTGTGTGTGTGTGTGTGTGTGCGCGTGTGCGTGTGTGTGTGTGTGTGTGTGTGTGTGTGTGTGTGTGTGTGTGTGTGTGTGTGTGTGTGATTTCAAACATGGACCCGTTTGGAGCTGAGTCACCTCATTAAGTCGTCACTTGCTTAGCTTGAGGTTTACCGTCAGATGTCAGATGAAAATGTTTCCTTCAAAGGTCAGAGTCTTCAGAGATCGTTTTTATCAGGCTGAACTTTGACGAGCAGTCTGAAAGTTTGTGTGTGTTGTGTGTGTCTGCAGTAATTAATTGTGATATTTTCAGGTTGTTTGTTGACATGAGTCACACTCTGCTCACCCGTGTTGTTTAGTTGTCTGTTGTTAGGCTAAAAAGCTGCGGTGAGTTTGAAAAGTGGTGAAAATGATCAGTTGGCTCCAGTTGTTCATGACGGGGTCAGGACCCACGTTCAACTTTTCTGTCGTGTGTCCATGGCCGGGACGGCTGGCTCCTCCCCTTGTGTATAAAAGCTGTTTCAGTCAAGGACTAGAGAGAAGAAGAAGAACATACTCACTGATTATTTGGATGTCATGTAATAGTTTTTTGATCATGTTCATTCTGTGTCAATTTACATGCAATGTGAAGCTACGAGCTTCTAAAGAGCGCTAACATTTGCATGCTAACACAACAATGCGGAATACAGGTGATTGCAGCTCGAGCTGAGGCCAATTTTGTCTGCCACTTGCGCTAAACTCCTTTGTGAGAACGCGAGTGGAGGGGGGTTGGAGGTGTGTCTCTGGAGGAGAGCGGAGGCTTCAGTATGGAGGAGGTGTGGCCTATCAGCAATTTCTTTTTTGGTTTCAAGCTGGTGCCCAAGGGCGACATCTACTGGATCAAAAAGTTTCACATTCTTCCTTTAAATGTTCCAAAAACTTATCATGTAGATCAAAATCTAAAAGTAAAAGTATTTACAAATATAAGACGGGCAGACTGTTCCTCCTCGGCATGATTCAGGCTGAACGCTCTGAGGTAACCTCGGCCGAGTTTAAACTTTTTGGACGGCTGACAGAATGAGGTTGGACAGCTGAAATGACTTTTAATATTTCTTTATTGTCATCTGAGTTTAACATGACACAACATGGACTTGTAGTTCAGGTCAGCGTTGACTTGAAACCCAGACAAAAGAGCAAAAGTCATATAAGGGTTTAAATGTCTTCCTGGGTTTTACTGAAGCTGTGATGATGTTTATACCAAGTTTTATTTTGACACTAAAGACCCCTTAATCTCTTCATCACTTTTTCTATTCTACTGGAACTCGTTTTACAACTTTTTACCTCTTTGGCATCGTTTCAGTCGCACAAACAAACGTTTACACATCCAGTTAATTCTGTTTTCACCTGCTCTCTCCCGTCGTTGATTTCAGTTTACAAACAACAAATAACTCTTCAACCTTTTGACCAAATGTGACGTCCAACCCCCCATTAACAATAGTTTGTCCTTGTGAGTAAACTAGAGGAATAAAACCAACACAGACGAACTGTGAGTGTGCAAAAAACTGCAGTTCCTCTAGTATCCACTAGAGGCTGTGTCCTGCAGTGAGTCAGTCTCTATAGAGCCCCATGTTAAAATGTCCAACTTTACAGCAGAAATTAACATGTTTACAGCCTGGTACATAAACAGTTTTGGTCTTGGGCTGATTTTTTCTTATAGAACTCACCTGTTTGCATTATAGTAAGACTTAAAGTGATGAAGAATTAGGGGGCGTGGCCTCTTTGAGTAACAGGTGAGAGTTGCTAGCTGTCTGCAAGGTGTCACCTTAACTGATCCAGCCACTGACCTTTGACCTCTGGGCCGTTTTTGTGCTGTTGGAGCCTTTTGGAGATTTTTTCATGTAAATATTGGGACAAACAGGAAGTCAATCTGTGTGGTTTATGGCATTGGGTTTATTAATCTAAGAAGGCTGAGACTAAACCTTTCTGAAAGTGAAAATCTTTTATTATGGTAGTATTTCTTTACCTGGCCCATTAGCTCGTTGATTGTGATTCGTTTGATTTCTTGGAGAGATAAAAAACAGAGAATAGGGATGACATGATTGGTTGATTCAATTTACCAGATATGAGTTTTTCAGCTGCTGCTATATTCTGCTGAGTTCCTTAGCTTCTTTAATTGGATGAATAAACGACTGGCGTCAGCGACTACTTCCTTAATGACTATCTAGCTAGCTAACTCACCAGTTAATAAGTAGCCACGGTGTTGACTGTAAAACTTTGATAAAGTGACATTTGTTAACCCCTCCCTCCTCTGCAGCTTCTCGCCTCTCATCCAAATGTGGTCTCTTCTGGCACAAAATGGCCATCCATAGGCCAAACATTGTCTACTCATATGCCAAAGAGTGACGTCACCGGTGGCTACATCCGATATTCATACTCTTAATATTCCTGCTATGATGCAAACCACTGCAATCTTGAGCCCCCTCACAGTAGAAACATGTAAATGTTTGAGATGAAATTGCTTCAGGAAGGATCAACAGACACCTGTCTGCTCTGAACATACCTGAGCTCATTTTTGACTTCTCTCCGTCTGCGAGGTGCTGATATGTGCCGATAGCGACATATGCTGAGGCCATCATGCTAATTCATTCAGCTGCAGGGTGAAACACACGGTGGCTGTTTGTGCAGAGGGAAGCTGATGTGTGTTTTTTTGGGTTTCTCTGCAGAACAGACAGAGAACAGTGAGGTACACACAAACTGTTCAGTTCGTGGTTTGCAGCAGCTGCTCGCTTGGTTTCAGGGTTTTTTAGCGGCTGATGAGAGGGCATTTTGTGAGCATGTGGGAGGTGTAGTCGAGCGAGGTGCTGATACGGAGCTGTTGTGGCGTCTGGATTCCCAGCGGGGTGCTCGTGCTATAAATTTCTCCGCTCGCAGCGCTGTCAGACGTTCTGGGTTGAAGCCTCCAGCAGACAGAACGACCTGCTGCTGCTGCTGCACACTGTTGATCTCTGCAACAGACTCAAACCAACATGTCTGCTGCTGCAAATACAGTACTCGTATTTAACAACCTTCCCCGGGTTTCATGTTGAAACCATAGAGTTGTGAAAAGTACAGGTCGGAGGTTTTAGACATCTGTTGTGATTTGGTTTGTTTTCTTTTTTTTATTTTAACAAGGATCTCAGCGTCATGACAGTCCCTCTCTTCAATCTTAAACCTCGAGGTGATCACACTTTACATTCCAGATCTTCAGACTGTGAACAGACTTTCCACTTGTGAAAAATACATTTCTTTTACGTAACTGAGCGATAATGGCTACTTCAGGTTTGGGAACATTTCTGATTGCTCTTATATTTCTTTCTTCATCCATCCTAAACCTTTTTTCTGGTGATGCAAACAGTAATTATAAATTTATATTATTTAGGATATTTTGTAAAAAGCTCTCGTCTTTTTCAAGTTCTGAGTCGGTGTTGGAGCAGCTTCTCTCCCTGCAGGGTGATTCCTGAGCCCAGAGTCGACTCTTCTGATGCAGCTGTCATCATCTCTGCATCCTGAGCAGCATTAACAACAAAGAGACGAGCGTGGTGATCAGTTTCTTTTCATTTCTCTTCCACCACTTCGGGTCTGAAGGACTCCGTGTGGAGTGAAGCTGCGGCTCGCTGCTTTTCTTCTGGATAGTTCTGCGTCTCATTTAAAGACGCTGGCAGAAGACCTTGGGGAGGTTTCTTCTCTGGTTTTTTATTCAGACTGGACAATTCTTTGAAGTGCTCCATATTGGTATACTATAAATAAACATAAGGCTGCATGTTTAGAGAGCAGGAGGCCTGCATGCTGAGTATGTATATGAATGTAAGTGATATTCTGAGTTTCTGATAAGGGGTTCCATATGAAGTGTGTGACTGTGAATGTTTCATCTATTTAAAAGCACTGCTGAAATCTCTCTGTGGCAGGGACGAGGAAGCTTTTATCTCCCCTCTTTGATCTTCTTTTAATTAATTAAAGAAAGAAAAACCATCTCTAAATTGATTAGATATCGTGAGGGGTCACGCAAAGCTCAGAATAGCTCATCATGCCAGAACTAATTGTGTGTCGCTTCCCCTGTAAGGAAAAAAAAAAAAACCCTAAAGAGAAAAAGGGGAAAGGTAACCGAGCGTACGGGTGAGCAGCGCGGTAGGAGGAGGGGGGGGGGTTCCGCAGAGAGACGGCGGTGTGAGCGACAAGAATGAAATTACAGCTATCCATCCTCTCCTGTCTGCTAAAATATGTCACAAACAGGTGACATACTGTACGCATCACCCAAGGGCGACATCTGCATAGGTGTCCAAAATAATTTGAATAGATTTCGTCTCGCCGCCCTCCCTCAGCCGCCTCGCCTGACCCCAGAGGACCTCATCCGCCTCCATGCGAGAAAAGATAATGAAAAAGTATATGGTGCGCAGGAAGCCCCTGAAATCAGATTCATAGGCTCCACCTTCAGGATTTAAAGCTACAAGCGGCCGTCGCTCTGCATTTTCATAAATATTTAAAGGTGCTGAGGATAAACAGAGTGCCGCCGGTGGAGACAAGGTCACGGGACGGGAAGAGGGTCGATTACTGAAGAGTAGTATTATTGTTTCAAGGGCCATGGATCTTTCACAGACTGAATGTTAATTTTGGATGACTGGGAGGCCAAATGAATTAAAAGTACTGTACGCGTTGAGAGAACGCCCTGAACACAGTTTACAGGCTGAAATAATCCACTGTCTGTATGCACTGATAATAAATTACAGAAGATTGCATCAGTGTGCTAACAGGAACATCACTCTGCATTCGGCTGTAATCCACTCCAAACTGTTTAAATTTAATTCATGATAATTTAAGCTCTCTGGGTCTACTGTCTTTTTAAATGTTGTCTCTTTTCAATCAAGCATAATACCACCGTGTAAAGTTTAAACTGTCAGATTTAACATCTAAATAACAGCTAACACGGCTAGCATGGGCAGCTCCAAGCAATGGAAAGAAAAGAGGCCTGTATTAGCATATTACCGTGTTGTAAATTGCAGCTGCAGGGTAGTTAGCATGTCGTTAGCATGTATGCAATTGTTTGATTGATAGTTACCTCCAGCAGCCATTTGTGAGATTAGCATGAGCTAATGATAATATTGTTTGCAAAACTATTTATAAGGAATAGTCGACTGAAAACAAAGCTACAAAGCAGGGGGAGAGACGTTAGCATGAGCGGCTAACTAAAGCCTGCAGGCTCAGACTACAGGAGTTTTAAAATCCTACCCGATAAAAGAATCAGGCGGCATCTCGCCTATAAGGAGAATCCTATCACATCTTCTTCTCTATAATCTCAGGCATTACACACCATGTGATGTGTGGAGTAACGAACCACTTCACGTGGCCGCTCGTAAACATTGGAGCTGATTTTAATGCTTTGCGCAGAGAGGACAAAAGGCTAGCTTGTCTGTTTGCAAAAAGTTTGGAATTGACAGCTTGAGGGCTGTTTTCCGTAGCTGAAGAGAGACAGGAATTGTACAGAGGTTGGATTTGAACCCACGGTCTCTGCGTTGAGGACTATAGCCTCCGTACATGGAGCGCGACATAACCGCTTGGCTTAACGGGTCTTTTTGAAAGCTGGTGATGCTGAGCGTGGAATAATCCAACAGGCGGGACCCCACTCCTCCAGTGACTCATCTAGCTCCCCCTACTGACCGATAGCAAAGATCCACACGACAGACAGATCGCACTCTCGCACACAAACACATATAAACAACAACCAAGCAAAGAGTTACAGAACAGACAGAATACTCACCCCAGCAAATAGAAATATCAAATGAAATCAACATAAAGTCAAACATCATGTACAATGTAGACAAAGAAAGACAGAATCCTGCTTAACAATCAAGATTCAATGTAAAGTTACTCGGATGTTTCTCTTTATGAAGCTTCTTCTGTTCTGTAAAGGATTTATACATCAGTCAGTTCTGATCTGTCTCCGGGGATTTGTCTCAAAGCCTTTTCATCGTCCATGTCGCCTTAAAGAAGACAAACAGACTGTATGTGGTCGATCTCAGATGATCTGTTCAGATTTAGCACCAGCAGGCAGGTCCACAGTTGTTTTTCCCTCCAGTCGACACTAAATGCTTCGACTGTAATGGATGGTGAAGCACACTGTCCATCTCCGCTGGCCTTGGTGATGTTTTTTTATTTTTTTGAACTGCAGCCTTTCTCTCTGAGAGTTAAGAGTAAAGTGGACTTTGCCGCCAGCTTTCGTTTTAAAGCGAATCCTCAAGTCCCGGGCTTAGTGACATCTACAAACCAGACATGTCGGCCTCCTTTTTCCCCGCTTTCAAACCTTGTCTGTCTCACAGTTTCATCAGCAGACCTTGATGAATGTTTCTGTTGTCTGAGCCCTGCTGGATACGGGGAATTACTGCTCATTTTGTGCAGCTCACCTTCAAGAGTCGGGTCCCGGTAATCATATAAGACCGGCTCGCACCCAATCAATTCAGCACAAGAGCATGACGGCCTTCAGCCTTCGAGCTGCACACTTGAGACTGGCTCATCCATGTCATGAGAAGATCAATGAATAGGCAGAGGTACGAAGCACAGGAATTAATTCTGTAGATGGAAGAGTTTCGCCACAGGTTGTTGTTGGTCGTCGTTAATAATCCAAAGGAGTCAAAGTCTATGCACACTGTGGCCTTCTGCGTTCACCTCATGTCCCTGTTTCTGTTTGGAGCGGCTCTGTAGATCTATTTTCTTTTCTAAAGATGCTTTGCCAAGCTACCAGGGCAGCAGATCTATGTTTAGGGTTGTACCCAGCTCAGAATACATTCAACTGAATGAGATGTAGCTGTGAAATATGAGGAGTATACATCCTTCTTGTTATGTCTTTTTACACTCCGTCACAAAACCTAAACTTTTATAGATCCGCCTACAGAGTCTCTTATTTAACCTGTGAGTGTTAACCGTCAGCCTGACATTAAAGGTCACATATTAAACAAAATCCTCTTCACCATGTTTCTCTAACACTAATATGTGTCCCTAGTCTGTCTACAGGGTATGGTAGGACATGGAGCGAGAAAGCCCGAGACACCCTAGTCCTTCCAGAGAGGGACGTGGTCAGACACAGCTCATTTACATTTAAAGGTACAGACACAGAAACAGCCTGTTCTGAGCAGGGCTGAAATAGAGGGGTTTATAGACATGATCAAATACAGGATCAGAGTGGATTTAGAACAAGAAACTTCACACACATGTTTTGAGGAGCTCTGAGACTGATTTAAACTGGTTGAAGAGGAGGAGAATTTGTCACCTTTAATCCTAAATCTGCATGAAAGATTAAATGCAGCTAGTTAGCAGTAGTTTAACACAAGTTTTAATCACAAGGTCAGATAGTGATAAAACAGGAGACTCCTAATGATCATCAAAAAAGGAATAATGAACTCTGAGGTTCTCCTTTGGGAGCATCGTCGCTTGTCCGGGACTTCTTTTGTATCGTGTACGGCATGTGGACAACAACACCAAATCTCATCTTCAAATGACACCTCAGAGAAGCCTCTCAAAGGCTTTTATGCTCTCTTCAAAATTCTTCAAATCATTTCATTTTCTAAAGAGTAACTTTTACACATTTATGCTAGCATCAAAAGAGATTCCTTGATTTGTATCGACACTGGTACCTGCATTCTTATCTTAGACAGATATTTGTAGCTACAGCAGAAGGAAATGTTTCTTCATGCAGGAGCAACTGTTTATCACAGAAGGGTAAAGCACTCACATGACAAACTACAAATCTGCTGTTTTTCTAAAGCAACGAGTAAATTATCTCAGAATAAAGAGGACAGTTTAAAAAAAAACTGCTCTTTGTATCTCAAGATCCAATCAGAGGCCTTCATGAGAATCAGTACAAACATTCCCCGACTGTTTAATTTAGACCTTTTCAGACTGCCAGTTCAAGGCGTGAAATGTAAGCCCTGTGACATCTCACCTTTATTATGAACGTGGCTCTGTGTGTGTGCGTGTGTGTGTGTGTACGTGCGTGCGTGCGTGCATGCATGCGTGCATGTGTGTGTGTGAGTGTGTGTGTGTGGAGCTCCTGCTGTTTGTTTACACCTCATGCTTCAGATTGGGTCACTAATATTTCAGCTTTGTGGAATTAGTAGGAAAGTATGAAGATGTCATGGAGAGACAATCAGGCCGTTGCTGAAGGTTCTGGATCCTTTCGGGGTGCAGCTGAGGTACAAGTCTGAATCCAGTCAATTCAGACAACCTGAGCAGATCTTATTTTCTTATGTATGCAATCTGCTTCCGTAGTTTATGGTGGTCGGTTATTCCCAAACCTGAACCTGAGCTCGAACTCAAAGTCACACTTTTCAAATCATCCGACATTGTAAGTCCTCGAGACGAGAGCTGAAGAGGACAGAGAGATCTGCTCCTGCTGCCAAACACTGCACAGCAACCCGTTTGTTATTCAGCTCACTGTTTTCTGGGATATTTTGGTCGAATCTTTCACTGTCGAGGATTTTTTTTTTCTTCTGTGACTGTGGAGCTGCGTACAGAGAGCCCGGCTCTGCAGGACCAGAGGGGATTGTTTGTTAAAGAGATTAAACTCACAGCAGCTCTGCACAGTAATTGTGTTGAAAGGTTTCACTCCAACAACAGATTGTTTACCATATTTGATCACAATGCTCCCTTCATAGCATTAATCAGTCAGTTCAGCTGCGTTTGGTGCAGTTCATCACGTCTCTTCTTTGTCCTCTTCCTGATTTTGTTGAGTTTTTTCTCCTGCACTCGTTAAAAATTGAAGCAACTGCTCAACAAACTGTTCATTTTTAGCCCCTCTCCATTCAAAGAAACAGATCATGTCAGTGACTGTGAGTCATTAAACGCAGCAGTTGGAGGTTATCTAGCTCATTATGAGATCATAGATGATCCCAGCCTCCTGATTGGGGGGTTGGGGCCCTTCACCTCGCAGCATTAGAGCTGCAGTGTACCTGTAAACACAAAGAAATGCAAAGAGAATGGAAAACAGGATCCATGTCCTTCAGGCGTGTCACACATTATTCCACATCACCGACACTCGTCTTAATCACAGTGTTAGTCCGCCTTTCACATCGGTGTCGCGAATGCAGGAAAGACACGCTTCCTGCAGAGAGCCGATGGGTTAACGTCTGCGGTGTCTACATGACAAAAGACCTCAGTGCTCCTGTTGTTTCTGCACTCACAGGGGCTCAAGGTCGAAGCTCGGAGAGCGTAAGAGGAAGGTGATGAAAAGGAATTAAATAAGCCAAGAGGTCTTTTTTCTTTCATTTTCAGTGTTTGTTCTGCGGCAGCCCTCAGCTCTTCCTCTTTCTCTTCTTTTTCGGTTGTAGAGACCATTTGTAGAGACTTTGAAAAGAGCTAGGGCTGGTGAGCTAACTCCGGACATCTATGGACAAATAATTAATACATCAAGTCGAGATAAACAAACATGAAATATTTTCCTGTAACTGGCCTGAATGGAAGTGAAACCCCACAAACTGGAACATTCAGTCTCTGAAGTCATCAACTGTATCTCTGTTTAAGATCACATATTCGTGTTTGTCTAATATTCATATGTGTCCATAACCTGTCTACAAACCCCCCAATGATGAGAAAATTCCATCCTCTCCTTTTTTTGCCTGCTCCACTTTTTTGAAAATGTCTGCTCAAACAGGCCATTTGGAGATTTACCCTTCATGACATCACAAAGGGCAGTAACCCCTCCCCCAGGTGGTTGACACTCCCACAGCTAGGTGTTTGTTCTGCCCTCTGAGTCTGCCTTCTCACCATAAACAATAGGGCATGCAGGGAGAAAGCCAGAGCCCTTCCAAAGAGGGGTGTTTTGAGGTTTTAACTTCCTTCCTCGTTTTAAGTCTTTGTGATAGTTTTGCTTATTTCATCATCATTGTGCTTTTGCAGTTTTGTGTCTCTTGGTGGTTGTGTCTGTCTTTGTAGAAGTTGTATGTCTCTTTGTCCTCTTTGCATCTTTGTTGTTGTTGTATGTCTCTTTGTCCTCTTTGCATCTTTGTTGTAGTTGTATATCTCTTTGTCCCCTTTGCATCTTTGTTTTAGTTGTATGTCTCTTTGTCCTCATTGCATCTTTGTTGTAGTTGTATTATATCAATGCTATGTGTGGTCCAATGGAATGACAACGTCAACAAAATAGCTGGGAACAACATACTCGAAAAGAAAACATAATGCCGTTTAATTACGTGGATGGCGATCATAGTGGACCCTGTGTACACATTCTATGCACCGTGCAACAGTCACAGGGAATAAACATCACCACCCCCTCCCACTCGCTCCAGGTGAATTCTCCTGATTATATCCTGCTGCGTTCTCACATCAGCTCATTCTGACTTGCTGTGTAAAAAATACTAGGGGTCTGGAAGGAGAAACTCCGGGTGAAGTCACATATACAGCTCCTCCGGGAAATATCCTGAGTTTTTCAGGAGATTTCTGCAGGTGTGAAAGCCCTAACAGTCTGTTTTTTTAAAGTTGTTTTGGTGTCTCTTTGTGGTCAGTTAGCTTCTCTTGGTCGTCATTGTCTGCATCCAGGTCAGTTTTTCTGTCTTTTTAGTTTTTATATTTATTCATGGTACTGATGTAGGAAGGCCTGAAAGTAATCAATCCGTTATGCTAATGAGCGAGTTATCCTCTGACTCCGGGAGCGAAGAAAAACCTCATCGTGAAGCCGGGATGTGAAACATATTTTTGAACATTTGAGGAGCGAGCGATGTGAGAAGACGTGTTATCTGCTCTTTCAAAGCTGTATGGACTGATTTCATCACAGCTGATCGATTCCTCACTGATCAATATGATCCGTGTTCAAAAGACGCTCATACGGCATTCAGATTCCAAAAGTTATTTTCTGATGTAATGATCTCAGAGGGACGTACACTGATGGTGGAGTCCAAAGAAATGGACGTTTTCTCCCTCACTAACATTCCTCCTTCTTCTTCTGGTCTCATAAAGATGGAACGCCTTGCTTTAAACGACCTTGGAGTCAGGCCAGCTTGTGTTTCTGAGACGGACCCGTGTTGTTGACTCCAGTTCACTCACAGTTCACCTGTTCGTTTTAAATGAATAATCCGTCTGAGTAATATTTAATGCAACGCCTCTTTCTGAACGTCACAGCTGTTTGGCATTCAAGTAAACACGAGGAGCGTCCTGGAGGTCTGAATACAGGGGCGTTTTGTCAAGAAACACAAAAACATTTCACAAAGCAAAAATAGCCTCCTGCAAACATCTGAACATTTCAGAAGGAGAGAAGAGCATTTTATGAAACATGACGTTTCTGCAGCACTCAAACCATTTCACATAATACTGCTTTTTCAAAGAATGCACTTTACCAAACACAAAGAACACGTTTCAGAAAGTAAAAGATCTTTTCATGAAACACAAAATGACACAAAATGATTTAAATTTCAGAAAACATGTTTTCAGAAGCAGCACAAGAAACAAGGATTCACAAAGATGTCTCACAAGATCCTCAAATGTCTGACAAACACTACAAAGTTTTCCAGAAAACAAAAACCACAAATCACAAATCAGGATGAGCGCTGCTGTCAACAACTTCATGTCTGTAACTGCCAATTTCCTACAAACTCTGTGCACGCCGTGGTCCCTCAGCGCCACAGTTCTCAGTTTTACTCCGTTGGCCTCACTGAGTCCTTCATATAAAGAGAACTACATGTTGTTTTGTCTCTCTGAGGATGATTTGTTGTTCATTCTGTTTTGACGTCATGTTGATTAAGTGATGGAAAATACGATAAGGAGTCCACATGTTGTGTATTATTTTGAAATTGACCGGACACTCTGTGTGTTTCATTGTCTGACTTGCTGTTTGGAACATTCTGCCCTGTCTGACGCGTGCCTGCAGTGTGCCTTTAGCGTGCTTCGTTAAAAAATGTACCCGGTGCGTATTTGAAATGGAGCGTAGTGAGGCTGCTGGCATGCTACGGCGACGGACCGCGGCGCTCGCCTTGGAAATACAAGCATCGGCTCCAACTGTTGATTCTGGACCTGCTTGGATCAGACTCCCGGGACAAAATGTTGAATTTAAGCTCAGCATGATTTCATATTTGTTTCTTTATTTTAACGAGTTCATCATATGAACTATAATCATCTAAATAGTCAGGCTATCCGACCTCTCTCACTGATAATCCGAGCATTGGAGCAAAGCTTCTGCTAAATGAATGAATGAATATCTCATTGAGAGGCTTCTGACTCTCGACTCGCTCGCTGCTGTTTGTTATAGAAGTATCTTTCTCATGAACTCTACATTTCTCCCTTTGTGTGCCGAGCTGCAGCATACTGCAGAGCCTCAGTGTGTGTGTGTGTGTGTGTGTGTGTGTGTGTGTGTGTGTGTGTGTGTGTGTGTGTGTGTGTGTGTGTGTGTGTGTGTGTGCGCGCGTGTGTGTGCGTGTGCGTGTGCGTGTGAGAGCCATGGAAACAGACAGACCGAGCTCTACTCAAGAGGTTAATCCTGCACACACAGCGACATGTTCTGTGTTGTTGTGCTGCAGGAGGCTGGCGCTGTAAAAAGCTGCAGTATCACACTCACATCAATTTAAACTCGGCTACATGTGTGCAGAGGTTTTTATTCAACACGTGAGCCGTCAGGACGAACAGAGCTGCAGGGAAATGTTCTGATTAGCTGAGCAGGCTCCTGATTTGATCAGCAAGCAAGGATCGATTACAGGGGATTGATTGTGGGCGGGGCTAATACAGTATCCTATAGGAGCAGCGTCAGGTCCTCGTAGATACTCAATACTGCGTTTGGGCTACGCACTCCACGATTTTCAAATCTGGACAGATGTTACAAACGTGTCGGATCAGCCAACAAGAGGACAGGTTCAACTCATTTTACACATCATAATCCTCTAAATGGACTCGCTAAACGACTGTGAGACCACACCACACGATTCCACGGACACAAGATCCCTAGAAACTCAGGTGATATACGAGGGACGATGATAGTGGTCAGCTGGTTGTGTGGTTTGTCCTAATGAGACTGTGCGAGTTAAACATTCACCAGCCCTTCTTTCAAGTTATGTCACCTTCTTACCTCAACAGCCGAGTGATAAACAGCTTCATGAACAGCGAGCGGTTTGTTGTCATACAGGAACAGGAGCCCTTTAAGAACCGACCTTACCAAACCTTCACACGCAGTTGTTTCAGTCTGAGTTTGAGGGACGTGGAGCTTTGTGTCTTCACGTTGACCGCGTGTTTGTCTGTGTTTATTTTCAAGCCAAAGCAGCAGAAAACAAACCCTAATCCCCGACACCACGGGGAGCACTTTGGCGTCTGCATTTGCATATTAATGAAAAATTATCGTGTGAACCTGCACAGCTCTTCAGTAGAGAGAGAAAGAGAAAGAGAGAGAGAACCCTCAGATGAATGAACAGACCCCGAGTCGCCTTCAGAGGCTTGTTTTTTGATTTAATGGCGGCCTTTGAATCAAGTAAATGTGATTTCACATCCGCTGTGGAATCGATTCGACCGCTTCACGTTGAAGTCTCTTTCAGGTGAATTATTCAGGCGGAAAGAAGCGTCGATCTGTTTTCTACCTGCAGCTTTTGTCCATCAGCTCCACCTGTGGATGTTTATTTCAGCTCATCGGCGTCCTTCAGGGGCCTTTCTCTCTCTCTCTCTCTCTCTCTCCCGCCTGTTGCTAGGTTCGACTCTTAAGAGTCTTCGATCTGTAGCTGCTTTTTGTTCGTTGACGTGAAGTACTGGAAGCTTCGAGAGAGGAAGAGAACAAGCAGGTTTTAGATGAGAGGATGAGAAGTGGAGGAGATGAAGCGAGGGAGAAACAAGAGGAAATAAGGGGGAAAGAGCTGGAGAGCGGAGAGCCGAGCGGATGGAGGATACAGAGGAGAAAAAAGTGGATAGATATCAGGCATTAGAGGACAAGGACGAGAGAGCAAAGAGGCGAGAGAGGGAGCGAGCGAGCGATAACGAGGAGGCCCATTTAAATGTCAGGTTCCCTCAGGTAACTAACGCTGTGAAATGACCTCCGTTTCCACACAATAAAACCCTGCCAAGTGACACACGCTTATGAAGACGACAGTGTGAAGCAGCTCAGGGCCGCAGACGTTCATCACTGTTTGTGTTTTCATCCTTTTGCCCGTCTTCACTGAGAGCACGATAGCCTCTCTGTTTTCCTGCTTCAGATGTAACAGAGAGCGCGCGTCAAAACAAAGAACGCGGCCACTCTGAACAGAAACATTTCTTTTGACTGTCTTTTAGCTCATTTCCATTTAGCAGGGAGAAAGTGATTCCTGCTAGTTATTGCAAAAGGTGGAGCTCAGACTTGTACAGGTACACAATGGTGCACCTGGTCCTGTGTGCCTGAAGGCCCCGGTGCTTACAGTCATGCTGTGTGCTTACAGGGTGCAGACGGAGCACTGAGGGAATGCTTCTTTCAAAATCATGCTAGATTTAGAAAATGACTTACCCTGCCTTTAATTGCTTTTAGTATGTTTCTTGGGTCAGTTATTATCATATTTTTTTAAGATTTATTTTCTGTCTTTTTATAGTGGACAGAGTCAGAAATCAGGGAGAGAGTGGCAAGTGGCACGCGGGAAAGGAGCCACAGGTTGGATTTGAACCCGGGCTGCCAGCTTGGAGGACCACAGCCTTCGTACATCGGGCGCGCACGCTAACCACTAGGCTACCGGCACCTGCTTTGGGTCAGTTAGTTGATGGTTGTTCACCTCGTAGGGCCGCCTTAGATTTCAGGCTTAATAAAATAAAAGCTCATCTGGGATTTGTCCCTTTTGTTGACAATGCTACGACTCAATTAGCTTCACTGACACTAAGCAGACAGCTAGCCCCTCCCACCTGTCACCCAAAGAGCCGGTAGAATTCAGAATATAAACATCTTTTAGTCCCTGTGTCCTGCAGGCTGTACCTGCCATCTTAACCTACATGAGTCCTTAATTTTGACCTGTGTGTTCACTCCAGTCTGCACACTTCAAGAATCAAAGCAACCATTTGTAATTTTTGATGCTAACAGGAATCAGTGTCATCAGTGTAAACTCTGAAAACGTTTCATTTATCAGCCTGAGGTTTTATTTCAGACGATGAGATTTCACTCTAAACATCTCCAGGAAACCATCTCCTTCAGTTATTTCAGGTGTCACTCCAGCGCCGTGCAGGTACCATTTACAACTCTCTCTCTTGTGTCGCATTCAAGGTCAAGTGTTTCACATATTGAGTGAAGGTGACTGCTTGACAGACAGCTTCTGTGTACCACTTGTTGGAGGGTCCTTGAACACAGCGTAGAAACACTGAGGCACTCAGCATCTCATGTGAGGAATTTGTTGTTGAAATTGGTCCGAGCCAAACCGGATTGGTCCGGGAGGGGGTTACGTCTCCTAGCAACAGCATCCATGAAGAGATTAAGCTGGACATCGGGGCTGAGTGGCTCTCCACTCGTTTGATTTTTTCTGTCGGAGCAACACGTTTGGAGAGTCTAACGGACGACGAGTGTTAGTGTGAGAGAAAGGAAACATTGGAGAGAGGAGGAGAGGAAGGAGAGAGAGGGGAGGACACAGTCACAGAGAATAAAGGCAAAGACGGTTTTACATGTAATGACAGTGTGTGAGACGTACACGCATACACGCACACACACACACACACACGCAAACACATACATATTACACAGAGTTGCACTTTTGTCTCAAACTTTGTGAAGTTGCATCAAAAACACAGAAAACAAAGTCTTTAGAGGACAGATCAGGGACACACACTCATTGGTGTGTGTGTGTGTGTGTGTGTGCGTGTGTGTGTGTGTGTGTGTGTTCTCTGCATATTTGGATATGTATAGGATCATTAATATGCATGCACAGCTCAACAAACGTGTCTGTGTCATTTCATTTGCGAGTGTGTAAATCTATATTATATGCACATACATTTTTCATCAAACTACACTCTTCAATTACCGTGCATGTGTGCGGGTGAATGTGTGTGCCTGTGTGTGTGTGTGCTATTTGACAGCGAGCCCTGGCATTGATGCGGCTGCCTCAGGAGCTGCTATTGTCTGACTGAGAAGCATAAAATCTGCCCGCTTAATTACCAACACGGAGAAATGAGAGAAAGAAGGGAGAAGAAGGAAACGTAAGCGGAGCAGCAGATACAAATACGGAGCAATCAGTGCGGAAAAAAGAACCCTGAAAATAAAAGGAGAAAAATCTGTAAATCTGCAGAAGGACGAGTCTATGTTGATGCCTGAAAATAAATCCAGAAAGTTGTGATGCCTGACTTGCGTTGTGAAGATGTGTCATTATAACTCGTTGTCCTCGTCTCCTTTAAAGAAGAAGCCTCGGCAGTCTTCCGTTAAATAACAGCGTGTGACCCATTGTTGGATGTTTGAGAAGTTTCTGCAGTGAAGCGTCTCTCGGGTCGATGCAGAGAAGATGGCGCACACAGGCTGAAGTGAATGCTGTCCTTTGTCTCGATCTTTGGACTCTGTTTCCTGACAAATCTAAATGTTATCAGCTCTCCGGCAGTCCGTCCCCTCTGAGCTCTTAAAGTCCACTCAGTCCCCTGAAACTGCAGACAAAGAAAGGCCGCCGCCGCCCCACGGAGAAGGTCACTGCGGCGTCTGCCCTGTCCAAGTTTCCTCGAGTCAAACTGTGGCCCGTCTGATGTTCTATTATTTCATGTCTAGCCACGTTTCCACCTAGTTTTTTTTTCTGAACACCAGCCATTTTTTGTGAAATTGTTTTCAATGAGGGGAGAGCGTTTGCAGCAGCAGGAGACGGCCGGTTAAAAAGCAAAGCACCCAGCGTCTTTTTTCCTCCGCTCTACATTTTCCAGGCAGCCACTCCAAGTGCTCGATTTCAAAATCTTTTAACTTTTCAGAAAGGAGCTGTTGACGTCACCGGCGCTCTTTTCCAACTGTATGATATTCCCCGTAGTTTAACCGCCAACAGATCTTGTCTTCATCCTCCTCGCTCCGTGTCTGATCGGAAAAATAAACAACCTCAAATAATAAACATGCAGTAAAAAGTAACGGAGCAGGGTCGGTCATACAGCGGCCGTTGTCAACAAACTGTTGTCATAGAGACAGGAGGGACGTGCAGCGCTTTTATTCTCAGAGCACAGATGCTCCATGCAAACGCTTCTGTTCGCACGGCCAGTCCTTTTCTCCCTGTAGAGACACTAGATGGCCACTGAGCGTTGTGCACTGAGAATTAAAGTGCTGCACGTCCCTCCTGTCTCTATGACATGGAGACATCCTATATTTGTAAAAGTCTAATTTATTGAGCAGTGGAGGAACCCTTTCTGATTTGACCTTTGCACCTGACCCACAGACTCAGATGAAATCCACATTATTCCTGAGAAGCTTCAACTCTTATTCGCAGTCATCGCTGATGTCTCGGCACTTAAATCCTATTTAAATCATGGACGCTCCATCAGCCCGACTGAGAACAGAACAGCGTTAAGCATCACAAATGATCAGAGTACTCTCGTCTAATTGAAATAAAAGGCGTTTGCCCGACTGCTTCTGTCAGCAGAGAGTTCAGGAACTCGGGAGCCAGCTGTCAAACTTGACATGAAAATGGATTTTACATTCGGTTAATAACGGCAGCTCAGGAGTCTTTTGTTTGAGCTGTCAGGTTCTTTCTGTAGAGACACCTGTGCTTTAACGGCGAGGGCACCTGAGCAACATGTAATATTCACTCTGATGATTAGATTCCACTGAAGGTCCATCAAAAGGTACAAGAACACAGATGAAACTTTAATCTCCATGGACATCCGTCACATTAAAGCTTAAAAATGTGAGAGCTCAGGTGTGGTACTGTAGCTTTAAATTTTAAAGGAGATCTATTAAACTCACTTTAACTTTTAATGATGTCACTCTGTGACACCTGTTGAGTAGCTTTGTGAGATGTGTAGCTCAATAGCCTCCTTATTTATCTGATACTGGTGTCTGTAAAATCCCTCATTTCAGCATCTGCCTGAAACGCTTCATTTCAGCTACTATCTCTTTAAGACGCCCCCTTCCCATGAGTCCACTCTCCTCTGATTGGCCAGCTCTGTTTGCAGTCGCAGGGAGATTTGAGTGAGCGTCCGGGTGGGCGTGTCCTCCAACTCTGCTCCTTGCTCTGATACATCGGCAGAACATGACGTCAGGTTCTGGCAAAGTCTTGCCAAGATCTTGTAGTTGTGCTGGCTCCCCAGCTTTAACTCATTTTACATCATGGGATTTTTTGTGGGATTTGGTGATAATCTCACACTGATACAGGAATTGAAAATAGTACAACATCCTGAAGGGACACATGGTTATTCAGGCAGGTAATAATCCAACGACCACAGAGGTGTCGGGGCCCGACGTGACGGCAGACACGGACTCATCGGTGGCTTAAAGGCAGGCAGGCAAATTGGTGATGGAAAAAAGTCAGACATGCAGTGAAGTCCAGTTCAAATGATTTCATGAAGGACAAAAGAGAGATAGCAAAAAGCCCACAGAAAGATGAAGAGATTGAGAACTGAAAAGAGAAAGTGTTCTGTGATGTGTGAGGCCGATGAGAAGGTTGGAGACAGGTGAGTTAGTGAGCGGAGAAGGTCAGGTAACTGCAGGGTTGATTTCAGCTGTGAACAGGTGTGTGGACGGGAGAAAGAGGTTTTCTGTGTGAGGAAACTGACAGCTGCATATTTAATACAACTGCTCAAGGCACAGATTGAGGAAGTCAGCCAAATCAGAAACTCAGGGTCTGATTCTCAAAGAATGGATTGCATCATGCTGATGGAGCTGCACTGTCTGTCTATTTTGGCTCTTCCTCCACAACACAACATTCTTTGTGTCGAGTTTTATGAGGTGAGGAGGATTTGACTATTTGTTTCCCAGCCAGTGGATCTACAGACATCAAGTCATCTCCGGCCTGACATCTTTATTCCTTGATGAAGAACTTCCTCAGCAGGCTGCTTACACAGAATAACAAACACAGTGATCTGTGATGAGTGAGCAATGAGCAATCTTGAGAAACATTTGGGAGGGGAGCTGCAGAGGGGGACCTTGCACCCTGAGAGCATTATAACGTATGTCTCCAAATCTGAGCCAAGCTTTCATGTGATGAAAGGCGTGATACACACAGATACACACACACAGACACACACCCTGTATCGAGCTGTGCAAGCTCGTCGCTTCTTCCCGACATTTCCTTCAGCAGCTGAAAGGCTGTTTTGATGTTCAGTTTGCCTCCCTGAGAATGTTTTCTGACAGGCAGACGTAGAAGCTTGATAAATATTTGATTCGTGTGCCCTTGTGTCTAAAGCGCAGAAACACAAACAATCCAAAGAGCACCTTGCTCGGCCTTGAAAAATATAAAAGTCAAAATTTAAAAGAAGCCAAAACAAAAAAGTGTTCGCTTCTGAACCGCCGGAAAGTAAATCAGTGTGAAAACAAAGAGTTTCTCTGCCGACACGTCCATTAAGGTTCTGACAATATGCACCATCTCTCTGTAATAACACTTTATGTCAGGGCTTTAAGATGCAAGGTGCGTCTTCTGCATTATTGATATCCTCTGGTGGAAGCGTGCATTACATAAACGCCTACAAACAAAGCAAGCATCACCCCCGAGCGTCAAATAAGTCAGAAGGTTTTAATATGTTTACAGGAAATGACGAGAGCTGAACCATTCAGAAGATTGACTAAATGACTTTGGGCTCCAAACTGGAGCAGTTATATGTGATGCTGATAAAGGAAACATCTTTTTGAATGTTTAACAGGAACAGCAAACAGTTTTAAAAACAAGACAGCGTCTCCATGAAACCAGCGAGACCTCTGCAGCGTGCAGAACTTTCATGAATCGATCAGCATTCAGTCGAGGTGGGAAAAGATGAAACTGCAGATATGAGAGGAAAAAGTGGGGAGGGGGAGGAGGAGGAGGAGGAGGGTGTAATAAAGCCGAGAAAGAAATCAGAGAATGAATCGATGAGGGAGATGGAGTCCCTCCCTCCTAACGCTGTCTCTCTCTGAGCTTTGGCAGACTCCCGGCTGTGTTTTTATGAGCTCAATAACAGCAAACATGAGAGAACTGTTCGCAGGGCTGCTGGGTATCAAACCTTTCAAGCTCTTTAACTACTGACCGAGCTCAGTCTGAAGCTTTGGGAGCCTAAAAGTCTGAAATATGCGCAGATGATATAAGAGCTTCTCCAAGAATATGAACCCTGCAGGTCTGACTGAGCTCCTCAGGCTCTGCATGCTTCATAACTTTATAAACGTGGCTGCAGGAATCTAGAGTGACCATAAAGCATTCAGAGCTTTAAAACCCACAGCTGTATTTTAGAATCGATACTGTGACACACGGGGAGCTGAGATGAGATATGATCCACAGTCTGACCTGTAGAGAAACTCAGGGAGCAGGTTTACTGAAGATGGCTGACTCAGCTTAGTGTTCGTACAGTTGGCAATCATTTCAACTAATAGAGGACTCATCTGTAGTTATCTGTCCACATTTAAAGGTCTGAGTCCATGAGCACAGAAAGAGTTTGGTCTCTTTAATCAGAATCAGAATCAGAATCAGCTTTATTGGCCAGGTATGCTTAAACACACAAGGAATTTTACTTTGGTAAACTGTGCTCTCTTTGTACAAAGGTATAATATTAAATATCAACAATAAACACAAAAATAAACAAATAAGCAACGACTAATATGTACAAGGCTAAATAATATGATAGTGCAGTGGTGAGTAGTGCAAAGATGCTGAAGTGAACATGAGGTAGTTTTTACAGTATTTACATTATGTGAGAAATTGCAAAAGTTTCGCATACATTTAGAAAATGTTACAGTCTTTATTTACACAGTCTTGTTCAATTTGCATCAGAAAGCGAACGCTCCAGCAGTTTGCTTCTTTCTGGAGCAGCTGTGAAATGTCCCGGATCGTTGTTTGTACACACCAAGCAGAAACCTCCGGTGTTCCTGCAGTTCCTCGAGTGTCCACTAGAAGTTGGCTGCAGAAGCACAGGTAAAGTCGATACAAAGGGTAAATAAATGCTGTTTATTGGTGTCTTTGTGCACATTCTTCATCACCCAGTCTGATTGGCGTCTGATTGCTTCACTTAACATCTGTGGTTGAACAGTTTCTAAGGACAATCTGAATCAGACCTCACTTCAACTGAAAGAGTTTTAAAGGGTTAAAGGTGTAACAGTGACTGCATTGAAGCGTTGTTGGAGAGCAGCAAACTGTGTTGGTTGATGATATTTATTTGTTTGCTACAACCTGAGTTTTGGGGAGTGTGAAGAGAGAAGAAAAAGCTTTCTCTGTATTAAACGAGAAAACAAGGAGGGAACCATGTTCGATAAAAAAAAAAAAAAACATAAATCTAATTTTCAGATTTAAATCTCTGATGTTGTTGTTTTTGTTCTCGCAGCGATAACTCAAAATTTGAACTGTTACCCCGTGAGGAGAGAGGAGGATGAGGAGGAGGGAGGAAGAGACAGAGGAGGGGGGAGGAGGAGGAGGAGGAGGAGGAGGGGGGAGGAGGAAGAGGAGGAAGAGGAGGAAGAGACAGAGGAGGGAGGAGGAGGAAGGAGGAGGAAGAGAGAGAGGAGGAAGAAGAAAGTGTTGTTGTTTTGTCCAGAGGTGCAGAGAGGAGCTGACAGTAATAACAAAGGGGCCATGAATCAGAGCCATAATTAAATGTGAGTCTTGGACCAAGGTGAGTCTTGGATTGTGGTGGGGTTTTTTGGACGCTGGCATGCGGAGACCAGCCAGAGTCCGGCCAACAATAAACAGGAGAGAGGAGAGAGACGGGAGGGCGGCCAATGTCGGGTCATTCTGAGGGAGTGTTGAGGGGGGGTATTTCTATTTTAGACTTTATTGAAAACGATCCAAGGAATAGATCAGCTGAGCGAAGCAGAGATGACCACACGATGCATTCAGGTGCTGCAGAGATGATGTGATATGGACCGTCTCAGCAGGATGCTGAAACCGAAACAAAGCTGGATGAAGTTTTCTTACAGCACTGTGTGGTGTCTGAGGTTTGTAAAGACATGTGATTGTCTGCTCTCTGTACATGACAAGGTGTAAAATAAAGGGACAGACTACATAATTAGAAACTTCCTCCAACTGCTTTCCCACGCGTTTTCTTTGTGTTGATGAGGAGTTCACACCTGGTCAAGCGTACACTGAATGACTGTGTTAACGTCGTGTTGGAACATCAGCTCACACTGTACGAGTCAATCGTTTACGATGCACGGCACATACACTCAGCATCACCGACAAACACAGGCTGACTAGCACTTAAATTAGAACAAAATGCGTTCTCTGTCGGCTCGCTGTCTGCCGATAGTTCCTGCTTTCATATCTTTGGTGATTGAAGGGGGGAAAGATGCATCAATCAGACATAAATGTTGTTGCCATGGTGTTTTCAGAAGCTGTCTGACAGTTTGTGAAGGCACACTCAGGTAAAAAAAAAAAAAAAAGCCCTGAAGTCGGGGAATCAGCTGGCGTCTTTGCTCTCACTGTTGGAGTGTGTGCAGTCGTACGAATAAAATCTCCGACATGCCAGAAATCATCCGACCGGTCGGGGGCAGCTGATTGGGCCGTGATTGGCCTTCAGGTCGTGCTGTACTGTACAATTAAAATCTGTCGTGTGAATTAAAACTTCGGTCAGAAGCCGACTCATTTTACAAGATGTATACCCGACTGAGAAATAAGCCTGCAGACCCTTAGGTTATTAGAGTCGCCCTCTGCTGGCCATGAGAAAGAATACAGGTTACAGGCAATTAACAGAGAGGCTCCATTCAGGTCTTTCATATTCAGTCCAAGAGGGAGATATTTAAGAAAGCAGGGCCTCCTCTGAAATGTTCAGCTATAACAATACCTAAAAAATGTTTAGTTTGGTTTCAGTTTCACTCGATGTGTTCCTGAATAAATGTGAGATAGCTTGACCTGCATCTTCCTCCTCGTTCTCTCTCTCTGCTCTGGCTTTGCCCTCCACCATTCCTGTGTTCATAATTTCAGCCCCACCATCGCCCCCCGGGCAGCGTCCCCCTGCAGGCTCTGGCTATAGTGGGGTTAAAGGTTAAACTCCTCAGATTTTTGCCTCCAAAATAAATCTGCGAGGAGAGATGAGGTCGAAGCCGCCACTCGATGTTCTGCTGCTGAAATACAGCTTTGAAACGTGAGCTGTCTGACTGAACGCAAACCTTTGTTTGAAGTTTTCTTCCTCTGCAGTTTCACTTGAAAACAAACCAGCTGTAGACGACTGAATGACATGTGCAGGAAACAAAGAAAAAAGGGCTGAAAGGAGAATCGTATTCAGAGATGTCATCAGAACACAAAGAGGCTCAACGACAGCAGAAAGAACGCCGATACACAAGTCATGAAAATTACTGATGAAAAACATCGACATTTGTGCAAAAGCAACACACAAAGAAGAAACTCAAATCGAGCTTTCTCTGAGCTAAAGGGAGACAAACGAGTGCTGAGGAAAGTTGTGATGAGATTAGATTCAGTGAAGCAAAGTGAAAATATAATCTCTCAGGTTTCTCCCGGGAGGTCTGAAGTCATGCTCCTGTTCAGAATAAAATCAAAAGAAGCTCTCTAAGTCTGACGCTGTGACTCTGCTCATTGAACGCCTGGTTACATGAAATATGATACATGAATATGATAACTGTTTGTTGACAGAGTACTGAGGGAGGTGAAGCAGAAAACATGTTTGTGTTTCAGTTTTCATGTCGAGGAGTTTCAGCTGACGTGTGTTTAATGTTCAAGAGGAAACTCTGTGTGTGTGTGTGTGTGTGTGTGTGTGTGTGTGTGTGTGTCCACCCGCTGTAACTTCTCCATGCGCATGCTGTTAACAACAGTCCTGAGTAATGGAGCAGTTTGATTGGTTTTCAGAGAACGGGATCTGGTCTTGATCGGAGGTGTGGATAAAGAAAGAAGGAGAGAAAATTAAGAATCAAATATAGAGTGAGGTTTGGAAGTGACACCACTTAAAAGTGTGTTTTTAGGTGTAAGAGATTCTTTCAAGGATGTAACTGGTTGGTTGAGTTTTGGGGAGAAGGAAGTCAGAGTCGACTTACTTGGCCTGCTGCCATGACCTGACCTCGGATAAGTGGAAGAACATTGATGGATGGAAGAAGTCGAATGTTCAGCTTTGTTTTTTTTATTTTTCAAGTTTGACATTCTGTGAAAAGAATCTAAACACTCTGATAATGATTGTGTTCAGTCGTCTTAAGAAGCTTT
Source organism: Labrus bergylta (assembly GCF_963930695.1). Classification (NCBI taxonomy): domain Eukaryota; kingdom Metazoa; phylum Chordata; class Actinopteri; order Labriformes; family Labridae; genus Labrus; species Labrus bergylta. The sequence continues at coordinate 11,777,355 of NC_089213.1, read as the reverse complement.
GGATTCAGATCAGTGTTTGAATAAACTCCTGTCCTTCTAATCCTCAAGAAATACATTTCTTTTGATACACATGAGAGTCCTGTGTTGGTAATATAGGAGTGTGTGTGTGTGTGTGTGCGTGTGTGTGGGTGCAGGTGACAACATCTCTGATTTTCAGAAAGTGTGTCTGAAGGGAAGTATCCAAACAGGAGTTACCAAAATGTAATCCAGCTTTCAGTTCCAGCTTCTTTTTTCAGTTTTCATTCAGCAGAAATTACTGGCACTGAATGTACAAACGTCAAATCAGTGTCAGACGGTTTTTTATCTCTCTACCTCTCAACAACATGATGATATGTTGCACCCACCTCCTCCCTGTCCTCCTCCTCCTCCCTCCTCTTCACACTGCTGCCGTGGCAACAGAGGATGGGGATGAGGGGAGGGGGGGGGGGGGGGAGAAAGAAAGAGACAGTGACAGAGAGAGGGAGCAAGGGAGACCGAAATAGAGAGAGAGAGAGAGAGAGAGAGAGAGAGAGAGAGAGAGCAGAAGATTGGTGAAGATGAGATTGGAGTCTGGGACCAGCGGCGGTTTGAAACACAGAGAGGACTGTTTGACTTCTGTGTGTGTGTGTGTGTGTGTGTGTGTGTGTGTGTGTGTGTGTGTGTGTGTGTGTGTGTGTGTGTGTGGTTGCATAATCCCACTTTATTCACTGGTCAAAGCTAAAAATGAATCCAGTTTTATGACAACAATGGCACTTGTGAAAGAGTAACTGTGTTACACAACCACGAGTATCACTGCACATCTACTGTGTAGCTGTGTGTGTGTGTGTGTGTGTGTTTGAAATGGGGGGGGGTCCTATATGAAAACCATAACTACTGCCCCTTTAAGCAAATCAAGTTGGATAAACTCTAAACACATCGTTGTTTCCCTTTCTTTTCTGTTTGCAACAGGTAGTTGAACATAGGACAACTTTTATCTTTGCTAGTGAGCTAGCAGCTAACTTGCAGCTGCCCACCAGCTGTACATAACATTGAAAGATTGAAGACATTTACTCTCCTCCGAATGCATGTTCAAACATGTGAAACTTTCAACACAAGGACTTTATCCTCACGATCATCCTCCACCACTTTAGCAATGAGCGAACACCATCATACTAGAGTTAGCACTGAATTGTCCTCAATGGCATCCTCCATTACGAAAGATCAGAATCAGCTGATTAGTTCAACTTATTTCATTTTGCAAGAATTGAGTGAAAGTGTGTAGACTTCAAACAGTCAGATGTTACTATGTATGTTCCCCTGCTATGCAGTGAATTCTGCAATGAATGGAAGGATATCCAAATCTAAAACAGGAGAGCCAGGAGGTTATTGTGGAAGTGTGTACACGATGTGTGACCCTGAATCTGTGGAGCATTGATTGTAAGATGCCGGTGAAGGAAGTGGAGGCGGTGGCCTCGCACTCACGCTCCTCAAAGCTCTACGAGGAAAAGGAGTGCAGCTTTTGTAGTCCATCTCAGTTCTGGTCATGTCCATCTTCCATTTCTTCAGATCACAGGTCAGTGTAGAAGCTTTACTTAATCCCTCTGAGACTCAGTTTAAAGAGAGACCTGAGCGAGACAGAAACGACCACTTGTGGAGTTACGAGCGTCCTCTGTCAGAGGAAGAAGAGGCAGTTTAACTTTCACATGAGACTTTTTTTCTCTCAGTTTGTTCCTGAAATGCCTCAGGCTGTGCTGTGCGTGCTGTGGATATTTATTTAGCATTTTAGATCCAGGAGGGAGACGTTATGACTGACTGGCTTTAGTAGATTCACACATGACAAGGATTTAGTCCTCTTTAAAGAAACAACTGTTGTTGTTTTGTTGTTGATGGACAGTCGATAGAGGAGGATGTCCGGAGAGAGGAGCCATAAGTGGGACTTGAACCTGGGCTTTCCGCTTTGTGGCGTCAGCCTCCCTACATGGGGCACAAACTAACTGCCAAACTACAACATATTTTTTTATACAACCTCCTTCAATTTAATCACTCATTCTATGGAGTAATATTTTTAAATTCTCAGGTTGGTTCAACAGGATTGCGGGTCTTTCCTCTACATCTCTCCTTCTCAAACTTTGGTACGAGTACCACCGGTGGTATGCGGGACCCCTTCTTATAGTACTCTCAGAGTCTGGGATTTTTTAAATTTCAAATTTTAAAATAAAGATGTACAAATAAAATGGAATACGATCGTTAAAATGTTTTGGTTTGGTGGCTCGATACGATATTGTGCGGCAGATATGTTGAGCAGCAAGAAGTTTGAATTCTGGTATCGTGAAAACACGAGCAACAACAAAACAATCAGAACTATTCAGATATCAGATCCCCACCCAGATCCCCATGAGTATGAAAGCACCAAAAGTTGTCATAGTCTTAGTTGTTGGCTCCAGATGTTTTGATAAGAAACAGATCCATGAGCCTGAGGATCCTCTGACACTTTGACACCACACAGTGTTTATCAAACCAGAGTTCACAGATCTGAAGAGTTAACACAGACACAGTTATTTAATTTTCTGTTCCACTGGTTGCGAGGTAAGCAGGCTTTTGCGTTTCAAAGTAATTAGCAGGTACGTGCACATCTGCACGAGGACGTGTTTGATGAGCAGTTTGTGGGAGCCGGCAGGATGAAGGAGGGAAAGTATCACAGCAGATCCAGAGAGGTTTATTTGGTACCAACACAGACGACCTCAAGGAGAAAACGTCACAAACATCAGACAACGACACTGACTGATTTCAACACGGCCTTATCCAGACTACACTCTAACGTAGTGCTCAAGATGGACTACGTTCAACAGTAGTCTCTGGTCTGACCTCCAGTCGGTGGTTTTTCTGCAGAACACCGCAGAAACAACAGCCCAGCTGACGTCAAACGCCGCCATAGTGAAGCGTCCACTTACAGTCTGAAAGAAACTGACGAGAGACTCTTTTAGATTTTGATGATTTAGAGACTCAACAAAGATGATGGTCTCTTGTGTGGTTTAGAGTGACCTTGGTTATTTCCTCTGCTATACGATGGATGAGACACACACAAACGAGAGGGTGACAGGTCTGATGCAGACTGTACATTTTTCATGAATCGGTACAGAATCCGGGTTTATTAAGCAAACTGCAGATCTCCCATTTTTTCTCATACTGCATTTTGAACCAATCAGTGCATACTACCAGTATAGTAGGCGGTCCCATCTTCTGCACGACTGCTGTGTTGTTTTCTGGTTCTCCAAATGTTTGATTTTTCCTTCAGATGAAGCTGAACGTCTTCAGCTCAGCTCTTTAGGCAGCTCAACTCTCCTCCACTCCAGCAAAAGAAACATCTGGCTGCTCGTCACATTCAGCCTCTCGCTCGCTCTGCAGCGCCTCTCCCGTGTGTCTGCTGCTGCTGCCAAGTCTCCAGGTCACACACACACATACAGTGTGTGTGTGTGTGTGTGTGTGTGTGTGTGTTCAGGATGCCCTACTTTATGTCCAGGATGGAGCTCCAGGTGGCGCCCAGTTCAGATGAAAGAAACAGACAAGGAACATGAAGCAGAGCAGAGAAGAACAGTTTGATGTGAGCAAGAGGAGAAAATAAAAAGTTGAGAGAAACTGAAACTGATTCAGTGAGAGAGGAATTCAACGTCGAGCTCGTAGAAAAGACGATTTTTAAATTGATGAAGGAGATGATGAACAAGCCTCAAGATTTCAGGATGAAAAGGGAAAGAGTTGTGTCAACTAGTTTATTCGACATAGATTATTAAAACCGATAAATGTTGTCGCATTAAAATAACAGCTGTTTGTGTTTTGCAGGATTTAAAAGTCGAATCATCACAAAAATCTCGACTGAGTGAAAATAACCTCAATTTAAAAGCACGTACAAATCTTTCTGTAACACAACAGAAGTTCTTTAACTCTGGACTTTAAGTTAACTCAATTCTACGTTTCTTAAGGAGGAAGAAGACGAGAAGTCAGAGAGACTTATTACATTTATTCAAACTTCACTATCAACATCATTCCTCTCTGAACTAACCCAAATACTCTGACCTTCCTCTCTCTGATCGGAGATGACTCCTTCTTCATCTTCTTCTTCACCTTCTTCTTCTTCACCACAGGAAATAAGAACAGAGTAAGAAGTGGAGAGGAGCAGCTGAAGTTTCCTCCCCTCAAATGAACCGCTCTCTCTTATCATCGTCCTCTCTCTCTCTCTCTCACCCTCTGTCTCTCTCTCTCTCTCTGTGTAATATTCTTATTTTCAAAAGAAGAAGAAATCTCCTCTGCTGCTCTCCATAGGACTTATTCCTCTTACTTTGTCTCACGGCGCTTCTCTCTTAAAGGAACAGTCCCACATTTCCACATCTCTCCTAGTCAGAATATGGGACACATCTTTGGTAAAGGAGGAGAAATCTGGATACCTGGCAACAGGTAATCCTTCATTATTTCCCACCTGTTAGTGTTCGTGGGTAAACAGTGATAAAATGTAATCTAAATGGCCGACAGCCAGGGAACCCTGTGCACAGCCAAAACACATTCTCAGGTGCACACGGCTGCAGGAACATACCACAAAAAATAAATCAACCGTCGCTCACAAAAAATAACTTCACTATATTTTATTGTGAACATGTTTGTTTTATGGACGACCTGGAGAGCCTTAGTGAGGAGTCAGAAGTGTGTTTGTATTTTTGAGTCTGCAGGCATGAAGAAGAGTGTCGAGACAGGGACCTGGACTCACCTGCTGAAGGTGAACACGAGGTGTGAGAGGTCTCAGAGGGATTTACCTGAATGTACCTGCGGCATCCTGACAGCTCACATCAAAGCTGCTCCTCCTTCCTTCACACTCTCTCTCTCTCTCTCTCTCGCCCCCCGCTGCGATGATCCCTCTCTGCACCTGAACGGATTTTCTTTTAAAAAAAACACACACCTGCACCTGCAGCGCTGGTTGCCATAGACACACGAGGCAGGAGGCGTAAAGGAGTTAAAGGGGGAAACTAAAGCAAATGCAAACACATCAAAATAAAGCCTGTATCTGTAGTGAAGTGTTAAACGAGGTGTTTGGAAAGCGAGCCTGAGCGGAAGAATGAAGGATTTTAATTAAAGCTGAATGTTTGTGAACATTTCTTAAAGACTTTTTTTAATATCTAACGTGTAAATTAGGGGTTCATTATGTACGGCAGCGTTTCTTCTACGGAGCATCGCTGGATTGTGAATAATTCAAAGAGCTCGAAACATCAGAGGAGACGAGGAGAAAAAACGACATGATGACTCTGTATAAAATATGTTTACAGGTTTTTAAAGATGTATTCATGTGAAACAGATGTTTAAAGGATGTTTTTCATCTTCAGAACTTCAAAAGATCTTCGCTTCCTTTCACCTGTCTCTTCTTCATAGAGTCCTGGTTTATGTCTCAAACATTTAGAGGACCAATCAGTGATACGTGTAGTGAGTGAAATGATAAAGTGACCTTACTATATGATCAGACATTAAGGAAACATGCTATGTTGAAGTGCTGGCTTCTCTGACAACAATGCAGCAGCTAGTATGTCTTCCATCTAACTTTAGATTCTGGTCCTGAATGCTCTGGATTTGTTTGGACCAGAGAAGGTAGGCAGTTTTAAGGCACCCCCACACAGCCGTTTTGGACGCCCCTCGGTTTTCCAGATATGAGAGCAGTTATCAGGTCAAACCAACAGGTGTTGCAGCGATGGAAGCGGGGAAGAGAACTGGTTCAGATAGAAGTGATTGTACCCGACCTAAAAAGCCTCTGCATGTTTCTAATAAACTCCACGAGCAGAAACGTGCTCAAACTAGGATCAATATTGGAGATGCTTTTGAAAAATGGAGAGAGGTTAGAACACAGAAAGGTTTACAGACTGATGAAGAGCTGGCTAAACACTGAAGCTTCAGTGTCCACCACATGGCAACCTGCATGACCATAGACTCTAGAGAGGAGGGGGCGGGGGGAGACAGCTCTCTACAATGTTTAGAATTTGGACTGCAGTACCCATTTTAAACACTAGGTGTCAGAGTTACATATTTCTCCTTTAAGAATAGAATCATTAATCAGACAGTTTTTAGGAACCCAGCTATACAATGACTCAGAAGAAAAACATTTGATTCCAACAGCCTGTTTTCTGATGATGAGAAATATTGTTAAATGAGCTCTAACTAATAAAATAACATTTAATAAAACCTGTAACAACATTAATTTTGTGGCTCAGTTGGTAGAGTCAGTCCTCTCTTAACCGGAAGGTTTGGGGTTCGATCCACAGCTCCTGCAGCCACATGTTCGATGTGTCCTTGGGCAAGAAACTTAACCCCATGATGCTCCTGCTGCTTCGTTAGCGACGTGTGCAGGATGCGTTTGTTTGTTCTTCAGTTAGAACTGGAGGTGAGGTCACCCGTCTAAAGATCGACCGTGTGTGTTTGCGGTAAAAATTAAAGTTTCCCGATTTGGAGGTTTGAAAATATGGTCACCTGAGTTAAAGAGGAATACAAACATACAAACATGATGAAGCAAACCCTCCCAGTCCTGTTGGAATAAGCATGCGTTGTTACTCAAAGGGCCATTAGAATAAAGAGAACATGTATGTCGGACTGTTTAGTGAGCTCATAATTAAAACGTACAGCGCTGAAAGTGATTTAAAAATCAGACACTATTAAAGTCCCACATTGAGCAGCTGCTGTGAGAAGTTTTTATCCCCATGTTGAACCTGTTTTTAGAGGGAAAAGCTCAAAATGCAAATAAAACTCAGACGTGTGTGACGTGAAAGATGGAGACGTTTCTGCACTAATTGTTTCCCTCCATCTGTGAGTGAGAATTACATTCATCTGTGTAATTATATGTTGTTTAGTTTAACATCGCTCTGCTGTGTGTGTGTGTGTGTGTGTGTGTGTGTGTGTGTGTGTTTTGAGGTTAATAGCTGCACTAACGCTCCTCCATGAATCACTGACGACGGCAGAGTCGTATATATATTTCACCTGATGGATGTTTCAGTTTGTAACGTCGACAACAACAGAAACTCTCTCAGCCCCTGATTGTCTTCTTGGCTGTGAGAGAATTTGCTTCTGCACTTCCTTTAAGACGGATTAAAACGTGTCTCTCCATGTTTGGAGGTTAACATGTGAGATGCAAAAAGACAAACCTCACTGGCCAGGTCGCACTGAAACAGTTCAATGTCTGAAGACATCCCAGAATAACAGAAGACGATACAACGCTCTATGTTTCTCTGTGTGCTTCTTTCAGTAAGTCAGGACAAAGTGTCTCATGACACAGTGATTACATGCATTTACTGTATCTCTAAGTGACAGACAGCTGCTCCACTGAGGGCTGGGAAATATGTTGCTCACTTTAATATGAATTAAATGTTTAAAAGTGATTCTGACACAACTTGAAGAAACCTCACTGACTGAATTGAATCCATCTGTAGAGAAACTTTCTTTCTTTTCTGTTCCATTGTATTCAGTTTAATTCTATTATATTCTCTTCTATTCTTTATAATTCTCTTCATTTCTCTGCTCCTCTGTTCTCCTCTCCTCCGCTCACTTTGCAGCCTCCGGGCGAAGCAAAGAGCAGCCTCCATCTGGCTGACTGCTCGGACTGATGGCGCACCATCTTTACGTGTGTGTGTGTGTGTGTGTGTGTGTGTGTGTGTGTGTGTGTGTGTGTCTGCCGCTGTCACTCAGAGCCCTGTAGAAACCTTTCACACCTTGTCATCGTCTGTGTTAACCAGGTTCAACCAACCAGAGGGGAGAGAGAGAGAAGGGGAAAAAAAACGAATCTAAAATCAAAATAACAGAAAAAAAATAACAAACAGGGAAGAGTTTAGATCAATGAGGAGACGAGGGGGGGCATGCAAAGGGTTAAAAGAGAGAGAGAGAGAGAGAGAGAGAGAGAGAGAGAGAGAGAGAGCAGGAAGCATCTCTCTCCGTCTTCGCTGTTAAAGACAAAACCCTTTGTCTCTTTGAAACAAGACTCATCTCCTCCAAACATCTGACTTCAAAGGCTTCACAACCTGCAGAAAGGTTAGCCCTCATCTTAACACACACACACACACACACACACACACACACACACACACACACACACACACACACACACACACACACACACACACACACACACACACACACACACACACACACACACACACACACACACACACACACACACACACACACACACCTGCTCAGCCATCTGATACATCATGCAGGTGAAAAACCAGCAGCTGAAGGAAAGGAGGAAGTAAGAAAGACAGAGCGTCTCTGAATGTTCCTGTACTTATTACCTTCTCAACATTTTACACATTTATTTATTTTTCATAAACACAGAGTGTGAGTGTAGAGCGTGTTAGGATCCGAGAGTCCTTCATGTTTAGGGAGTTCATTTTGGATCAGTTTTCAGGTCTGCAGAATATCTCAAACATTTTTCTTCTTCTCTATATTTAGCAGAGATTATTGTTGACTCAAAATGATATGCAAAGCAAAGATCATATTTAGATTTTCTTGCGATATATCATTTATCACTGAATTGCTGTATCATGATATTATCGTTATGGTGAGACACATAACACATGCAGACCATGGACGGCCATTTACGTTTACTGCTTGTACCTACACTACAAGCTAACGCACGCTAACACAAGCTAACCGCCGGTGTTTGTCACCTGCCTGTCCAACAGGAAGCAGACCAACTCCACGTCCACGGGTAAAAGACAACACAAGGTTCACCCTCGTTTTAGAACGAGCTTCATCCGCTTAGTGTTTCTCCTCACTGTGATCATATTTTCTCTTCTTCGCTTCTTTGTCCACGTCCGACATATTCTGCGATTTGAATCACGTCCAATCGCTGAACTGCAACCACTCCTAAACTCACCTGCTGCGCTGTCATTGGCTGGAGGAAACACACCAGCTCTGCCCAGAAACTTCCTGAGTCAACCAGAACAGTAAAATCCAGTCAGAGGACAGAGTCTCTGCAGACACAGTCACCACCAGACATGTACGGAGGCCCAGAAGGGGCGATGGAGCAGCTTTACTTTAGGAGAAGTCTGTATTTTATTTTGTAGGAACATGATACTGACACTCTCTCAAAAAAGTTGTCAACACTGCTGTTTTTGGTTGGTGGTTAAACTTCCTAAGAAGTCATGAACTGAAGTGTAAAGAGCGATAAAGTCTGCATGAGGAGAGCAACTGGTGGTGATGAATGTGTCTAACAAACTGAGGGTTTGATTCACATTTTTTTCAGCTGGATTTCAGTCGTCGTTCAAACATTTTGGTTCAGCTTTGTTTGTAATTCAGCCTCCAGAGTAACCGTTAACTCACTCTAAGAGCAAACTGTAGCAGCAGAACCTCGAGGGGTTAAAGATGAATCAAAGGTTATTTTAACCACAGACAAATCCACGAGCAGCAGACTGGCCGGCCTTTTAGAGTCTTCTACATTTAATTGAATGGAAAAATTCAACTGTGCTGACTTCAGCAGCTGTGGATGTTTGACTTCATCAAGCTGTAGCTTAACACGGAGGAAAAGACGGAGAGGAGGGGGGGGCAGAGAGAGAGAGAGAGAGACATAAGGAGGGTAAGTGGGGGGGATTTGGGGATCTGACTCTCTGCTGGAGGAGCTGTAGTTGCGTTGCAGCCCGGCGAGGGTTCCTCTGCGATGCGGAGGATCAGCGGATAGACGAGGGCTCAGCTGGTGTGACCGCTGGCACTGAGCGGAGGGAGGAGGGAGAGACAGACAAAGGACAGATGGAGGGATCACTGAGAAGGAAGGAGAGGAAGAAGAGATCGAGGAATAATTACAGAGAAAGAGAGAGAGGGATGGAGAGGAGGAAGAGAGAAATATTTGGGAGGCAAAGGAAGATTTGCTGCTAGCTCTCTGCTAGCGTTCTGCTCACCTCAGATCAGTTACTGAACTTTAACCTCTGGGCCGTGTGTTTTTTCATGCAAATATCAGACTAACAGCTTCACTTTGTGAGTGTCTTATAGGCTGGCTACACACGCAACGATTTTCAAATCTTAACCGATTTTGAAAACGTGCGGGAGACCACACCTACAAACTACATGTGACACTTTTTTGGGGCGACTCCTCAAACACGAGATCTCACAGAAACTCGTGATCAAACATGAGCTTAGAAGAAAAACTATGAACAATCGACATCGTCAGCTGCATGATACATTATGGAGTCGCTGTAGTCGTGTTGTTGCCATGATTCCACAGGCTGCTCTACTTTCTCCACTCCGCTCGGGGTTCAGTTTGCGAGCTGTAACAGTACGCAACATCTGGTTGGTGACGCTCCCCGGTCTGCTGGCTCTCTTTTTGGTATTCCGTCGGAGGCAGCCAAATATCAATGATCACGTGTGCACGCAGCTTTACAGCACTAACTGGTCCTCCATGAAGTCTGAGCTCCAGCTTTTTTTCTCTTACAAGTGAAATTCTTGTTCTGATATTGTCACTTTAGGTAGCAGGTGTTCTGCACTCTCTGTTCCTGGCTTGTTGGCTCGTTCTTTTTTTGTGCTACATTTATCTATTTAATGCCAATCCATGCAGGAACCAGGAGGATTTTTTTTTGGCTCTGCTGGGAGAGACCATCATGAGAAGACAAGTGTGACATGTTATTTAAATCACCCGGAGATCCAGGTGTGGCGAGTTCACCGTGTTCCACATGTTCTCTGAGCTTAAGCAGAGGTTGACGACTGCCACAAGCAGAACGTAACTCTGTGAGAAACGACAGATTAAACTAGCTCATTTAGCAGCTAATTAAGTAGCCACGGATGTTGACCGTTTAGCGTTGCCTTTGCTCACTAAAGGAGAGAATTTGTATTTTAATCATGTAGCTTTGCTCCAGAACTGGTGTCTATCAAGTGCTTTACAGATAAACATTAGTAAAACTAAAGAAATGGTTATATCCAGTAAAAACAATATTTCTGATTATTGTTTTTAAACCTATAACTTTATGAAATGTCTTAAAACTCTGGCTTATTATTATACTAAATTATTATTTTAAATTCACGAACCATGCTGACTGTGATGTTGTCGAGGACTACAGCCGCTCTCCTGGTTTCCTGCTGTGCTTGAATGTTGTCTCGTTTGTTATAATGGTTTTTTCTGTCTTGTTCTTGTGAAGCCAAAGACAATTTTCCACTTAGTGGACAAATAAAGTTCTATTCTATTCTTCTTCTCTTCCAGTGACATCTTCTCCTTCAAATATGATCACATCTGCAGAAAAACCAACATGGAGCAGCCAGTTTCTGAAAACAAGGCTGCATTATTTTACCTAAGGTTCAATACTGACAGCCTGTAGCAGACTGGCTACACCATAGTAACTTCACCAGGTTGGATGTAAAACAATATCTAATGAGATGGCTGGAAACATCGACTGTATCAAACATGGACGTAGCCTCAGTGATGTCACTAAATGTTTTGACCAATTAGGCGTCTGCTTCTCTTTACACATACATGCTTCTACATGTAGTCCTGCATACAATTAATAACGATAAAGAATAATTTGACGGTAGGTCATTGTATTCTTCTGTGTTGTTCTTATGTCAGTGTCTGGATGGGTCTATCGGTGTGTGTGTGTGCGTGTGCGTGTGCGTGTGTGTGTGTGTGTGTGTGTGCTATGGTGCACCTTCACGGTCAGTGGAGGTCTGAGTATCCTTATATTCTGGGGGTCGCGAGTTGAAATGTTTGGGAACCCTTGGACGGCTGCGGCTCAGTGGTAGAGTCGGTCATCTCCCCACAGGAAGGTCGGGGGTTCGATCCCCAGCTCCTGCAGCAACATGTCCGATGTGTCCTTGGGGCAGGAAACTTAACCCCAAGTTGCTTGTTGTTGTTGAAATCGCTTTGAGTAGTAAGAAGACGAGAAAAGAAATAAACAAACTCAGGTCTATTTAGCCCTTCATCGTTCATCTCCCAGGTTGCTTTCGTCTGCTTATAAAAAGTCTGTACTCACATTTCTGCAGGTTTTTTTTTTTTTCAATGTTGCTGTCAGAATCTCCAAACCACATAAACAGCGTGAAAATCACACGATGAACCGTGAAATTAACAACCAAAAAATGACGACGTACGAAGAATCTTTAAAGATCTGAGATGAGCGTTAAATGAAACGACAAGATAAAAAAAGAAATTGTGATTTCAAACTGACAAAGAGAAAAATGAGTGAGAAGGAAGATGATTAAAAACACGGAACAAGGAACTGAGAGGCTGAAGCAGAAAATGAATCATACGACCATGGAGAGATGTCGGAGGGAGGAAACTGAACTGAATAAAAGAAGACGAGAGGAAATCTTTGTATGAACAGAGGAGGAGAAATGTCAGGACTACAGAGGGAGACGTTTCTGCTCACTCCCTCTGTTGCGTCTGTCTCTGTGTTCAGGTTTCAGACCTTCCTGTAATCCAGCTTTACGTCCGCCACGCTGTCACCGCACCTGTAATCTGCTTCGTGCGCTCCTGTAATCTCGCCTTAACTCTGCTTATCTGCCGCCCTGGGAAATCTCGGCGCTCAGACGCTCTCTTCACTCAAAGGTGAAAGGAAGTAACAATACTCTGAATGTATTTACTTCTCCTCTGAATCTCTACATCCAAACGTCTCTCGTGTTTCTCTGTCGTTATTCTCCTCTCTTCAAGGTTTGTTCCACCTCTTCACTCGCGTGATTCAGGGTTACTTTTTTTAAACCCTGACCCCCTTGACCTTTGTTGGGTCACTTCCACTGAACATCTAAGATATCAGTCCTACAGGGTGTGTGTTAACATGGCGTCTTGTTTATGATGCTTTTAGTGTTTTCATCGTGTTTTATGGACACTTCCGGTTTATTTTTTGGCTTTTTATGCCTTTTTTATAGATACAGGATCGTGGATAGAGTCAGAAATCGAATTGGAACAACATGCAAGCAATGAGCCACAGGTCAGGTTTGAACTCGGGCTGGCCCCTCTAAGGGACTACCATATATTGGGTGCATGCACTAACCGCTAGGCTACCGGCGGCCTAATTTCTGTTTCTTTAACTATATTTAATCTTTCCCTTCACCTCGTGGATTTTCTCCTCATGTCGTTTATGTCAAACGTGATATCTGGAGGTCACACTTACAAAGTATAATATTTGACTCCAGCTGCACCTTGCCGGTGTGATCATGCAGACTGACAGCTGGGTGGATGTGCATACGTGTCACTCTGTGACTCTGACGGTTTGAGAAACAGGTTCTTCTGAAGATTCAGCCTTGAACCAGACTGAGAGCGCTCCTTTGTGAGCAGGACAGACGTGTTTTTATTTTATTTGTTAAAGTCCGGTCAGAGATCTTCTCTCAGTCCGACTCGCCCTCAGAGCGCTCTTCTTTCTTCCTCTCAGTCACACAGGTCTCCTCGTCGTCCTCCATAAATCTCTCTGCAGGTTCCTCTCTCCTCCGTCCTCTCATTCTCTTGAACTCAAAACCTTTTTTTTTTTTATCCTGATGAATTCATCTTTCAGTACCCGCCGTGACGCCCCCCGCCCTCCTGTGCCGTACGGAGGAGCAGGTACACGAGTCAGCGGTGTGCAGAGCAAACAGAACGAATTGACTTCTTTTCTGTCCATCTGTGGAGTACCTGAAGGAACCAGAAAGAGATTTTATACAAATGTTGAGTTAAAAACCAGCAGAGAAGGAAAGTCAATATAATCAAATAAAGGCTTTCAGGTGAATGAATACAGACACGTTAGTGGTCCTCAGATGGTTTGTAGCAGCCGTGGTTGTTTTAAGAGGTCATGATGTGATCAGACATTAAAGAGAAGATCCTTCTTTTATCTAAAACGTCTCCCATTCACAAAAACGTCTTCTGTTTGTGCTCCATGTGGAAAATGTTTCCTGCATCATAAACCTTAACTCATGATCTGAATTATTTCCTGCGCCTGTGTGTGTGTGTGTGTATGTGTGTGCGTGCGTGCGTGCGTGCGCGTGTGTGTGTGTGTGTGCGTGCGTCAGAGTGTGTGTGTGCGTGCGCGCGTGTGTGCGTGTTAAAGACAGAAACGACTGGATGTCTGTGAAATCATCCCCCTCATGCCGCGTCATTACCTGCCGTGTTGAAGTCACGGCGCCCTCTGGGACGCTTCGCTCCGTCGTTATAGCTTTTTGAGTATCGCAGCGCGGCCCCATGTTGTACCCATAATCCCCCTAATGACTGTCCTCTCAGGTATTACTGCTCGGCCGGTGTCACAGCCGCACGCCGAGGCAAACAGCATCAGAGAGATTGATTCCTCTTAATGGGTCATTACATAATGGAGGGAAATGGAGAGGGCGAGCGAGGTTGAGATGGACAGGGAGAGAGGAAGGAGAAAGGAGGAGAAAACAGACAGAATATTTCTATAAACAAGGGAACTCCATACATTCATTCTGATACTTTTAAACCTGGGGCGTGTTTTTTCGTTCAGGTGCAGAAGTTTGGGATTTGCTGGAGGAGGTTTGCAGCCGACTGAAGTGAAACAGACTCACAACATGTCTGAAGCGCTATCATTGGAGCCACAACTCCTGCGTCCTGCGCTGTAAAATTGTTGTTTTCATCAAAGAAGTCTGGTGGCTTTGGAGAAAGCGATGTAACAGCTGATTTTGGATTTGAATAAAAAAAGGACATTTTCTCTAGTGGACTGAAATCATAATCCAAAAGGCAACAAGAGGATGAAGCTGACTTTTTAGATTAAACTTAAAATGAGGCTTCTTCCACATTAGGGACCAGCACCCGGATACGAGTACACTTTACCCCAAAGTCCGGTTCATTTGATCAGTGTGAACACGAACATATCGCACTCAGGTACCGTGGTCAAGTCCTCTTGAAGAGGTGGTCTCAGGCATGATGCATGATTCTTGACTCACGGTCTTTGGGAGATGTGAATGCATCTGTGCACGAACAAGGAAGTGGATCGCTATGACGCTCTGAGCTGCACAGTACATGTGGAAGAAGGAAGCCGGTCATTGTTGGCCTCTCAGAAATAACTAAAAAATCTCCCCAGTTACCAGGATGGACTCAGCCCAAGAGTGGTTGCCATGGTTTCTTCTTATTGGCGGATTTGCAAACCAACTACGGAGATGGATTTACTGCTGACGGCTGACGTCTAAAGTCTAAAACTTTTTCCACCTTTAATTAATCCAGAGCAAAATAAACATTTAAAAAATGACCTGGTGAAGAAGAAGAGACAGAGAGACATCCAGGTAGAGAAAGAGAGAGATAGTTAAAAAATGTGTATTTGGGGGATTTGGACCTCAGTTTTGTCATTATGAGCTAAAAACTGTGTGTGTGTGTGTGTGTGTGTGTGTGTGTGTGTGTGTGTGCTCATGCAGGCAAAACGATGTGTGTATGGGTGATTAATAAGTGAGCTGGCATTTAGCAGCCTCATATCTGGCTGGTTTGGATAATTACAGCGGGAGGGAAAGCAGAAACCAGGACTTCATCAGACCGCGTGGGAGTCGGAGCATTTTTCCTTTTTCTATTCCCCCCTCCCCCCGCCATATTTTCTCCTCTCCACTTAAATGTCTGCCAGTTCACCTCTGTAATTTATGATCCCAGAGTTATTATTGTCAGTGAGGGAAGATTAGCAGCTGAAATGAGGAGGAGTATTTACGGGTTTATTAGTTGAACACACTTCAAGTTAATTCTGCGGAGAGATGCAGGAAGGGATAAAAAAAGAAAAACAGGTTGCGAAATGCTCACACCTGACGACTGGTTAACAGGTAAAGAAACATTGGCTTTAAGCTAACACACATTTTCATAACAAAAATACAACAAACAGCGGTATAATGACCTTCTCAACATCAATCATCATTTACAGTCCGTCGTAGTTGATGTCACTTTCTACTTTGACAAACTGCCAATTTCCACGGTTTTGCTCCGTCGGACGGCGCTTGCCCTGCCCCACTGGGTCCTTTTTTGGGCCATGAGAAGCTGTACTCAGATCACAAGAGAACTACAAGATCACAGGAGAACCCTACAAGATCATGCAGGAATAGAGAGAAAAACGTGCAAACAACATGTTGCTTTGTCTCTCCGAAGATGATTTTTTTGTTCATTCAGTGCCGGTCTCTCAGGCTTCGTCCATTAATGTTTACAGTCTGTGGTCAGGAAGCTTAGTGACCCAGTTTCCAGAGGAGGCTCGATAGCCTGACTGACCAGATTTAGCGTGCTAGTGAAATACAAACTCAAAACCACACTGGATCTTCAGTTAAAATGTCTAATGATGAAAAACAACAGGTCTGTTTCAGAAGAGAATAAGAGGTATTTGCATCCGAAGGCTTGAAGATTTGGGAGTTTCCACCAACACTTAGCATCCAGACTCAACTCTAAGCTCTATGAAAAGGGAGGCTTCATTACCATGGAAGTCTGTTTCCCCAAAACTTGAACAGAATTTTAATATGGGTTTGTCTCCCCGCCCCCTGCCCTCAAATTCTCCAGAGAAAGTCAAACCTCTGCAGAAGATCATAAAGACTTCATGGCACACAAAAAAATGCAGATTTCTTCTTTTTCCTGCAGCCTGGCAGCTCCAGAGACTCTCCAATATTTGATATCCTCAGAGGAGTTTAATGGTTCAGATACAGTTCAGCAACAGCAAACTGTCATCCACAGTCACATGAAGACGAAGATTGCGCTCTGTCTGTGTCTTCACACTTTACTCATTAAGGGTTAATTTGAGACTCATTCTGCGCCTGTTTGCTGATAACTGTTGGACTCTGTTAACAGCCGGAGTGAGAGGCAATCAGACTGGGAACAGTAATCATAGCTTCCCAGTGGCGCTGCTTCTCCTGAAGAAACAATTTCCCCGCAGCGTTGCAGTCTGGGTAAACGGCAGCTCTTCTCCTCACTGACACATGTGATTAACGGCGGATGTCTCTGGATTGACACGTCTGTTTTTTTTCTGCCTCTTTGCCGTCTCTGAGCATTAACGTTAGCACCGCCACTTTTGTGGGACAAGTCCTCGCCCTCCCCCCCTCCCCCTCCCTGCTCCTCTTTCTTCACTGTAAAAGTGCTGACAGCTCAGGGAATTATAACTCCTGTGCACATAATGACTGTAACCTTTCTATATGATGCACACACTGTACTCTGTACATAATAAAGCTCTGGATGAAGTGAGGATCTATTTTTATTTTTTATTTGACCATAACTGTTAGGAAACTGTCTCCTGCTCCTCGGGTTGAAAAAAGCGTCGAAAGCACGTTGCAAAGAGGAAGTGTTTAAATGATCGGGTGGTTATTATTCCGAGCAGGAGGAGAAATCACAGGCGCAGCTTGATTCAGCTAAACAACAAAACAAGAGGCTGATTGAAGTCCACCTGCGTCAAGCAAGAAGGACGGAAAATTATTAAAGGAAATGAACTGCAGCTGAGCGTCTGTGTGAAAGGAAGACAGAGGAGGGAAACTAAAGTCGTATCATCAACAATCAGAGCTAAAAACACACCAAATAGTTTGTAACGTCCACAGACTGTATGAAACATGGACGTAGTGTCAGTGCCATCAGCCATTGGTTTGTGAAGAGGCATTATGCAGACCAACTGGGGCGATCACCATGTTGGAAACGCTGACTCTATCAAACTTTCAATCAATTAAGCCTGCAGGGCTTAAGCCCGCTGGCAAACACTTATAAAACACACCCCTGTCAGTCAACTTGACCACTCCCCTAATTATGCAAATCTATGCTAAACTCTTTGGCTTCAGGTAATTACAAAAATCCTCCCCTGTACAGTCGTAACCAATGAAGAAAGGAGCTACAGAGACCAACACTGTTTTCCTACCAGGCTGTAAAGATATAGAACCTAACGGGGATTCCATGGTTTTTGGAAAAAGCCTCAAGTGGACACTGGGGGTACTGCAGCTTTTGGCACTATTCAGTCTGGCGTTTCAAGCCGATTTATTTAATGCAGCGGATGTGTAATGGGGTCTTCTGAGGAAGTAACAGATGCGTTACAGAGGCGAGACGGGATCAGCTGAGCCAGCGGCATAGCACAGTGCTGTGTGTGTGTGTGCGTGTGTGTGCACATGTCTGACTATGTATGTATGTGGAGCTCCCGCTGTGCTGTGCTTCCACAACCTCGGAACGCAATGTGAACTCACAGACTGGGACACCGATATTTTGTCTTTGTAGAACGTACAAAGACATCATCCACTTTGCTTTAGGTCCAAACAGAGTTTAGATAAAACAGGATGAAGGTTTTAAACATTTAGAAGAGAAACACGTTTCGTGTTTGAAGGAATATTTCCTTTTCTTTTTTTTTTTTTTTGGTTTTATTTATGAGCTGTCAACATGATTTCTGAACACCTCGCTCACAGCAGCATGAGGCGTCAGCATGAGAATCCGACCTGACGCTGCTGAGAGGAAACGTTTGGACTGTTTTGTGTCTCTAATTACTGATCGGAACTGTAATGAGCTCTGCCGTTATTCGGACTCACAATATTACCGCCATTAGGCCAAGATTTCACCAGCAGGGAGACATTTCAGCAGCTGTCTGTGCATCTCATCAAACAGGAATAATTCAGAACCCCAGTGGACGCAAGAGAGGGTGTGTGTGTGTTTGTGTGTGTGTGTGTGTGTGTGTGTGTGTGTGTGCGTGCGTGCGTGCGTGCGTGTGTGTGTGTGCGCGTGTGTTTCCTTCCATGTCAGGAGGAAAGAGAACTGTTGTTGTGTGTGAGTGTGTGTGCACATACTGTACAGAAATATGATTCTAGTAGGGGTTTGTAATTTCTCAGTGTGTGTGTGTATAAGTATGAATGAAGGGGTTTGTGTGTGTGTGTTCACCCTCTGTGCCTCCACTAATTAGCGCTGCCTGTTAATATTTAATGTCGGACAGCACAGCAGCAGAGGATGCTAACACAGCTTGCTAACACGGTGCGATCGCAGCATCACGTGGCTGAGTTTGGCTCCGCCCCTGTAGCATCTGTGACACTGCTGGCTTCCCGTGTTTGTCGTCGCTCTGATTTAATGACATGAAACCGTGTGGGAGGAGAGGGAATGTTCGAAAAAGTGCTGAAAGCACATTCAGCTGGCAGAGACAGTCAGTGTGATCGAATCAGACTTTAGAGCCTTTAAAGGAGGATGCCACCGTTTTTAAAGAAACGGGGGCCTATTTTTACACATGTCAGGGTTCAAATGATTATGGGTGGTTTCACATTAAGGTCCCGGACCCAGATCGCAGTACACCTGACCCCGTACTGTACTCAGGTACTGTGCTTGAGTCCGGTTAAAGCGGTGGTCTCGGGCACGATTCCTGTGAGTACACAATTGTTGCTGTTTACTTTTCTTCCATTTTCTTTGCATGCGCTCACACACACGCTCTCACAAACAAGTTACACACACACGCGCTGACACACACCTGCACGCCTTTCTTACACAGTGATTTGTGCAGCCCTGCCTCATTTTGAAGCTTTGTATTTTGTGAGGGTTTTTTCACAATATCCTATGACAGTGCGTCACGGACACTCAATGCCATTACTCTTTTGAAATGTGTCATTCGATATTCAGTCATCAAATCAAGGAATCTCACCTCTGGCCAGGCAAATAGCCAATCTTAGTCGAGGATTTTGGGGTGGCACTTGTGGGCGGCTGTGGCTCAAGAGTCGGTCGCCTCTCAACCATGTCGGGGGTTCAATCCCCCGCTCCTGCAGCCACATGTCCGATGTGTCCTTGGGCAAGACACTGAAGCCCAAGTTGCTTCCGTTGCTTTGTGTGCGGCGTGTGAATGTGTATGAATGGACGAGTTAATACTGATGGACTCTTTACTCAGCAGCCTCTACCATCAGGGTGTGAATGTGTCGGTGTGACCTGCGGTGTTAAAGTGCTTTGAGGCGTCAGAAGACCAGAAAAGAAATATACAAGCTCGAGTCCATTTACCATTCCCCTGGGTGGCCAATAAGATTTCAAGAGGGGGCCCATGTCACCCCTCTGGATGTCTTTGAGACCCAACGTTCAGTGGACACACTTTGATCTGACTTAACCGCCCTGCAGCCATTACAGCCTGACTCACCGCTGCAGGCTGAAGAAGTCGACTCGAGCGTTTCTAAAACATTTTGCACCTGTTCGTCATTTACACTCAGAATATGTAAAAAAAAAAAGGGGCTGGCAGGTTTAAGAGATGAATCTCCTGTCAGGTGCAACACGTTCAGTTGATTTATTCATCTTCATTAAAAGTGATAGAAATGAATCACTTCCTGTTTATCACTCGACACTTCGGAGCCTCAGAAGCAGCTTAACACTCACTCCTCATGTTTCATTTTGAAACATATTTATCTTCCTGTGACACCTTTTTACCTGCTGCACTTCCAGAAGGAACGTCCTGTGATTTAAATGTTGTGTTATTGATCATTCAGTCGACCTTCACGTCAGTTTGCTGGGTTCCTGCAGCGTCTTAAGGAACAACTTTATTGGTTGTTTTCTGTGAAAGAGCATCCTGTGGTCTGACTGTGTGCAGAAATGACGTCGTCCCCTCCTTCATCGCGCTTCATTTGCTGCCGCCCCTCCATCCATATATCCACTGCTTTCTTTGCATCTTGTCCATCCGTCTTCATCTTCTTGCCTCAGTTAAGTAGACGCAGAATCAAACAGAGACTAGAGGGAGGTGAGGATTTTAAAGACGCACCAGGCGATGTTTCTGTTCTGTTATATCACATTACACATGCAACACTGAACCCTCATGGTATCACTGAAGCAGCTGCAATGCATCTGTGACGCACACAAAAGGTGTTGTCACATTTTATGTTTATATCTGGTTTGGTTTATTTTTTTAAGTAATATAAAGGGGCACTTTAATATGAGCCATGTTGGCCAGTGAAATATTTCTTTGAAGAGTTTCAATTTAGAATAAACTGCACATATCAGTGTTGCCAGTAGGAGGCAGTGTGGCGCTGTGCTTCTCCCTTGGACGCTCTTTGTTTGCAGACTCTTGTCGCTTCTTCATTATGCTGAGAGAAGCTGCACTGAGCAGAAGCACTGTTGTCTTCCTCATCTTTCTCCTGTTTACACAGGTTTGTGAAGCTTTTAAAACATGTCAACATGTAAGAATTTGGTTTAAAACTATAAAAGCCAGTTAAGTCGAATTTGAAAGTATGTTTTAAGAATGGTTTTGTGAAGAAGCAGGGACTTTGTGTGTACTCGGTGCCAAGTGCAGTCTGAGATGGCCATGTCTGGTTCAATTTTGTGCTCCAGTACATTTCATTTAGGAATAAATATAGTGTTACTTGTAAGTTTAAAAGTTAATATTATTATGTCAGTCTTTGGCTCATGCATGTTTTTGTTTGATACTCGCAATGTGCTAGTTTCTCTTACCTCATATTTTAAGTAAAGGTAAACTATCTCAGTTTAATGGCTGAATAAAGATTTATTTAGGTAATTTTCTACTATTCACATTTGGAAGTATGGTGATTTGTGTACCTATGTTGTTTGTGGATTCTGTACAAAATGCTGTAATATGCTGTCATGCAGAGAAAATACAAGTCAGAAAAAAGTACATTTATTTTGAATATTAACAATGCTGAGAGAAGCTGCACTGAGCAGAAGCACTGTTGTCTTCCTCATCTTTCTCCTGTTTACACAGGAACCTTATTTGTTTATGGGTCCTAGCCTGAGACCTGTAACACATCCACCATTTTTGTAGTTCTTTATGGATTTGCAAAACAAAGAAAAAAAAAAAAACTGTCCTTAAGAAAACAAAATTCTTATGTCAACCTATGTCATAGATATTTTGTTGTTGAGTTCTTACATTATCTCAAATATTTCCAAGTTATCAAAGACAGCGAAATCCTTCATTTTAGAGTGGTAATGGGATGTGTCTTGTTTATCGTTGCCATGGAAACACCGGATGTTACGTCAAAGGCCACTGCATGAGGAAGTGTGAGCTGCTGCTGAAAGCTGCCGTACATGTTGCAGTATCTGCTGCTGTGATAAAAACCTCATGTAGATTATACTCTGCTACATTAGCTCGTCTGTAAACATATTCTCTTCCTCAGGTCGGTTTCACCCGGTCGTCATGACTACGGTCAACCCAGAGTACGTTTTCATCGGGGTGAGGTAGCGGAGAGAAGCACTCCCATGATTCCCCGCCAGCCTTCACGTCGTCTTTTGTTATTGTGTTGATTGAGAGCCCCCTGGTGGTGGAATTCACATACTGTTTATTTTTTAGGGAAGTTCAAAGAAAGTCGCGAGCTGCAACAGAAATTTTATATATTAATACTCCGAAACGATGAAACCGAGACCTGCTTTGATTCCACGGCAACAACAACAAGAAGCCCTCTAAGCATCCGATATCACATAATGTATCGTCTTCAGTTATCTAAAGTTGCATGCAAACTTCAGCACACTGTCTAATTGCACAAAAACATTGCCAGTGTCTTTGTGCGATTTAGACAATGAGAAGGATTCTGCTGGCAACTTCTGAACAATGAATA
The DNA here is from genome assembly GCF_963930695.1 of Labrus bergylta. Lineage (NCBI taxonomy): Eukaryota > Metazoa > Chordata > Actinopteri > Labriformes > Labridae > Labrus > Labrus bergylta. The sequence continues at coordinate 11,754,990 of NC_089213.1, read as the reverse complement.
GCATGAAACCCGATACCTTTACTGACTTGTTGTTGTTGCCTTGGTATCAAAGCAGGTCTCTTTCCCTCTTTTTCACTATGGGCAGCTTTGGGTTAAAAATGCCTTGTTTTAAAACGTGGTATCAAACATTTTAACTATAGGCACTTTCCTTATTCATTGTATGTTCCTGAAACTGAGCGGCTCCTGAGAACGTATAGGTTGGCTGTGCACGCTGTGCCCTGTTGGTCGTTTACTGTGAACCTTGTTGACGTGGATATAAAAGAAAACATTTTACCCTTCAGTCCTGGTTATTAATAACTGAAACTCCACTCTTGGACTGTGTGTGGATGAATAAATGCAGAGCAGTTTCTTTTGTGTGAAACAGCAGAGAAGAGAAAAAAGTTCCAAATGTAGAAAGTCTGACCTTGGAACAAAAGAAACCGCCGGAGCTGCAGTCTGTGCGCTCTGAGAAGCTGCAGCACCAAGACGCTAACAGCACGCCGTCTGCTTTTATTTTAATCCTCATACGACAAAAATAGGAAGATTTGGTGAAGCACGATATCTGCAGAATAAACAAACTGTTGCTTTACACTCTTATCTCGTGGCTTTTGTTTTTAGAAAGCTTCATGGACAGAGCACACTAACCTCTCTGCACAGTCTAACTCTGTCTTTGAATCTAAAATGTTCCTGGAAAGGCTCCAGTGTGTTGAACAAGCAGAAAGTCCTGCTTGTCCCTCAGTGTCAGCCGCCAGTCACATCCACGCAGCCAGAGTCCAGGATGTGTTGCCACGGAAACAAAGAAGTGCAGGAGGAGGAGGAGGACCGCTGCTTCCATACAGCAGAGGGGAATCTCAGATGCACCGTCACACTAACGTTTCCCTGAGTGTTCAAGCTTTCAAAGTTGAGGCAGTTTCCCTCGGGTTCAACATCCAGGACGCTTTCCCTCACGTAGATTTCAGCTCTAACATGATCAGACGGAGGGATTTTTTAAGGAGAAAAGAAGGAGAAAGATACTGGGAGCCAGGTCTGATCAATAGAGAGAGAGACGGAGAGAGAGAGCGTAAAGGAGGGAAACAAACAGGTTCAGGTGAACAGGAGCGCAGACTGTAATGAGAGCGACAGTGACAGACAGGAAGGAAAAGGTTTCAGCCGCTCGTCTCCCTGCCGGCGTTCAGATTCTCCCCGAGAGACGAGGAAGATCCTGTGGGCAGGAGAGGAGGGGGGTCATGTTTTAATTTTAGCATCAGTCTGATTAACACTCGTCGGCTTGTTGGCCTTTTAAATGACTCCCAGTCTCGTCTCAGTGACAGGCCGACTGAGGTCAGGCAGGCTGGGGGGCCACAGGAAGGCAAACTGTCAATCACTGCATCATATCGGGGTCAAAACGAGGCACATGGAGGCTGAAGGAAAGAAGGACGGTTTGATTCTGCAGAGCCAGAAGGAGGGAGGGGTGCAGAGAAGATGATGCATGCTGATATGGTGTCTTGTTTAACCTTACATTAATTCAATATTTATTTAAGGATTCATAAATACTTAATAGACAGTAAATCAATATTTATGGGACAGCTAATGAATCTGCCAGGACGCCATCAGCATTTAAATGCTGCAGCGAGCCGTCTTAAACACGCTGCAGCCGGAGACATGCAGGAAATCTTACATTACCTGCAACCATGGTACAAGGAGACGTATCCATACACAGCTCCTCCTGCACAGCTTCTCCTGCACACAGCTCCTCCTGCACACAGCTCTTCCTGCACACAGCTCCTCCTGCACACAGCTCTTCCTGCACACAGCTCCTCCTGCACACAGCTCATCCTGCACACAGCTCCTCCTGCACACAGCTCCTCCTGCACACAGCTCATCCTGCACACAGCTCCTCCTGCACACAGCTCCTCCTGCACACAGCTCCTCCTGCACACAGCTCATCCTGCACACAGCTCATCCTGCACACAGCTCCTCCTGCACACAGCTCATCCTGCACACAGCTCCTCCTGCACACAGCTCCTCCTGCACACAGCTCATCCTGCACACAGCTCCTCCTGCACACAGCTCTTCCTGCACACAGCTCCTCCTGCACACAGCTCATCCTGCACACAGCTCCTCCTGCAGGCTCCCGAGGCGCTCTCAGGAACACAGAGGATATTTAATCCCTGCAGTTCTCGTTTCAGGCCTGCCCTGAGGGTCTCCTCCCAGTTGGAGATTGTTGGAAAACCTTTCAGTGAAATGTCCAGGAGACTTTGAATCAGATGCCTGAACCACAAACTGGCTCTCTTCAGCATGAAGGAGGAGCAGTTTTTTTTCTCCCTCCAGATGTTCAGGCTCCTCTCACTCCAGATGTGGTGTGAAACTTGTTTTTGTCTCCCTACACTGAGCATCCCCTGTTCTCTCTGATGATACCAGGAGATAATCTCTCCAAATCACATAAAAGCAACAACGAAGACTTTATTCTCCAGATGATTTGTCTGATCAGTTATTAATCTGATATCATGTAAAACAAAAGCTAATGTACCGATGTTCAGGCAGGTGACGTCCTGCCCTCTCTGCCTGCATGTGGTTGGTTTGGTTTAACTTCCTGACTCAGCAGCCAATAGGAAGAGTCGGGAGGGACGTCAGGTGAACACTTGAATGAATCATGCCTCAGCTTATTTAAGGGGCTTCCACGCTAACATCCGTCTCTCTCTCCTCTCCCCCATCAGGCCTCCAGGTCTCTGCCTGGTTTTGTTTAATAATAATTAACTTCCTCTGTGTTATACTCTTTGTTAGTTACTTTGAGCCAGTTAGTGACACAGGCCAAGGTTGGATTCTAAAAATGAGACCAAATGTTAAAGTTAGCGTCTTGTGTTTCGTATTATTGGCTTACAGAAAACAGCTCTTTTAAATGTTTAAAGATTTAAGGTACCCTTACATAGACTCTTAAACATACCCCCAAAATAGACAGAAAAGGGAACCTTTCATGATCCTCTAGATGGCCTTGGAGTGGGCACAAAGTGGTACCTTTGAAATAAATAGAAGCTTGAACAGAATTTAAAGGGTTCCTGTACATAAACGTTTAGGGGAACCTTGATCCTAAAGCAGACCTTGAATAGCCTCTAGATCAGTGGTTCTCAACTCGTCTAGCCTCAGGACCCACCAACAACTCCTCCCTGAGAAACCGTGACCCAAATTTTATGTAGGAACAAAATGGTATCTTTAAAAAACGATGATACACACTCTAAGGAGTACCTTAAATCTGATTTTGATATACTTTATCAATCCCTGAGGAGTAATTCGGTTTACACTCTGTTATTTATAGGGACATGCTTCTCACACACATAGGCCTGAATCACACACATGCACAAACAGGAGCTGTGGACATGCATTGGTGGAAAGATGTCAGAGTGGGGCTGCTATAAGCTGCTAAGCAGAGAGCGCACCAGAGCAGTTGGGGGTTCGGTGCCTTGCTCAAGGGCACCTCGGGAGTGCTCCGGAACATAACCTCTAAAGGCCATGGAGTGGGTGTAAAGGGGCTTTGAGTCGTCAGGAGGCTAGAAAAGAACGACACAAGCTTGAGTCCATTTACCATTTTCTGTGATGTTTCCCACTAAACTTGATCTGTTCTGAACTACGTCCTGTTTTTTCACTTTTAGTTGAACTTGTAGTGAACTTGACGGATTATTCTGCAGGTATTCTGTAGCTTTCCAAAAACAACACGCTTTAAAAGAAATAATGCAAAACCCCAAAACAACAAATCTTTTCTCTTCGATCTGCTTTGAAGCCAGTTTTTCACTCCAATACGCCGTCTGAAACAAAAACAAGCAGCTTGGCGCTGCATGCAGTCGACAGCGAGCACGTTGGCAGTCCTGTCAGCTGGAAGAGAGAGGCCTCGTCGGATGTATTCATGGCAGGGGAACTTCTCTTCTTGGCATTGAGTCTGAGTGTGTTTTATTTGGTACAGTAGCTAACTGAGCAGCGTCGGAGAAGTCGTCTCACATTCCATAGTAAACAAGGATTCGGTCTTAAAGTCGGTTATAATTTATGTCTTCAAAGAGAGATGATGTAGTTTCACACTCCAGTGGTTTAACGTCTCATGTATCTGCAGAAACATTGTTTGTAACGCCTTCAGAATGACAGCACATCATTGATGATTAACGTGTGCTCTGCAGTATGAGTCGACCTGTTGGGGCGGTTTGTTTCCCGAGTACACACACACACACACACACACAGATACACACAGGCGCTTCTCCTCTCTGATGGTGTTAGCCTGCAGAGGAGCGTGTGTCACGCAGGAGACTGATCCTCAGACTGTCGTAGGTGTGAGCGATCCCACAGGAGACAAACCTTCTGTTCGTCTCTCTGCTCGTCTCTGTCTCATCCTCCTACTCACACCCCGTCCGTCTGTACTGGTGTGTGATTTTTTTTTATTTCTGTTTCTTCTCTCGCTCTAATCTGGCTTGTTTTCATTCTTTGTGTCCTCAGCTAACCTCGCTCTGTTCTGCAGTGGTGGAAACTTACCAAGAATATCCGTCCCCGCTCTGTTGCAGGCTGAGAGTCATTGTTCAGTCTGACACTGTGTTCTTCTTTTCAGAAGCTGCTTTCATGTTTCTGTAACTTCACAGAGATGTATATGTGTGTTCCATCATTCTCATTCACACAAAGCTTTGCTTGGGATTGCTCTGAAAGAGAATATTTTTTTCACGGTGACAAGAAATCTGCTGAGCCTGTTACTTCACTAACTCGGCAATCTTGTGTAGCTGCAAACATTTTGTCCACAATCAAGACTTATTTTTCTCCACCTCTGGCACAAGAACACCAGGTCACAGCCGGGTTTTAAAACTCTCAGCTTTTAGCAAACAGAAAATCTAACCCCAGAAAAGAAGAAGTCATATTTGACTGTGTTTGCAGCTAAAGTTGTTCTGTCAACAGTGGAACAGACGTCTTATTGGTGTACCTGGAGAATGGCTTTATTCAGGTAGATACAAAAGTGTGTGCTGTGTTACGCCGATCCTCTTCGGCCACATGGGCAAGTCAGAGGCAAGGCTAAATCAGGGTGAGCTTTAACATCTATTGGCTCCTGGGTGTCTTCATATCCAGCTATAAAGAGAACACAGACCAGCAGAGATGCACACTTCATTGGTCAACTGGTTTTTTAAACTTCCTGTCGTTATTGTGGCTGTTGCTGTCACATCAGCTCTGCCTCTACACTGCCCCCTACTGTAGAGACTTTTTAGGACGTGCACAGTGGATGCTTAGAGGCGCTGCTTGTCAACAGGCAGGGCAGGCAACTGCGTGGGGTCCCAAACTTTAGAAAGTTTAGCAAGCCCAAAGCAGCGGCTGAAAATGTGCAAATTTTGCAATGATGGTAGGACGGAAGGAAACCTCCTTAAGGGGGCCCCAACTGACAGCACTCACTCTCAATCTCTGCTTAACGCTGGTTCAAGGCCCCCCCCCCCCCCCCCCAGTTGATTTTTTCTAGGGTCCCAACAGACGACGTCATTTCTGCACACAACAGAGAGGGAAGCATCCCTCTTGATTTGATTGGCTACTTCAGCCAATAGTGACATTAACGAGCGCTGTGACTCTGCGTTTTGAGCTGAAGAGTTTAACAATTTTTAACTTGTATGCGCGCCCAAAATACCGCGACAGCAGGCGAGAGCGCTGTACCAGAGGAAGACGATGGTTTAGCTGGTGATGCTTTTCTCGCGACGCATCTCTGTGTGATCGTACCATTGGGCCAGCTACTCAATACATTATCGATTTAAGGCCAGATTTTGTGCCCAATTTTACCCCTCCCAGCGAGGCGTGGGGGAGGCGTGGCCCGATGAGACTTGTTGCAACCCATTGTTTGTCCAAATAATCCTAAAGTGTGTGGTGTCACTTTGATTATTTTACTGGTTCTGATGTGGTCCAAGCCTCCTGGATATGAATTCATAAATATCAAACATGTTCCAGGTCGAGCTGCCTCTGACGGAACACCCGCAACAGCCAATGAGAGCGAGCATCTCGGGAAGCGTCACCAACCAGATGTTGCCTATTTTTAACAGCTCACAAACATGAAACATAAACACAGTGTCTTTGTAACGTCTCATGAAGACAAACCACACAGCCAGCTGACCACGACCGTCGTCCTCCATGTTTGTTTTTCTTCTGAAGTCACGTGAGATTCTGTGAGATCTCGTGTCTGTGGAATCGTCACTGCAGACAGCAGGTGTGTAGGCTCGGCGTCCGGCCAAGACGTCTACTGTGTGCGTTCGGAGGATTATGATGTGGTCTGTGGTCTCCGTTGCTTTAAGATTTGAAAACTGTCTTGTGTGTAGCCAGCCAACTAATGGTTACACTCAGAGTTTAACTGTTCTGCGGGTTAAAGGCAGAAAACGTCTTCCTTTTGTTATTCTGCTTTGTTATTAAAGCTCAAACGCTGTGTTGAGGAGGATTTGAGAAACAATGCACGCTTCACTTCAAACCACTCACTTTCTGTGTGAGCTCCTTCAGAGAGCTGAGCATCAACATCAGCTGATAATGAAGGCTTTGTTCAGAGATCAATCACTGTGAGCTGCACTTTCACTACATTCTCCTGTTTGTGTGGAGCCGATGAAGTCATACCTGCACCCGATCGCTCAAATATCCATGTGGCTGTGCGCTTGGGAAAAAGTCCTTCTCTTCACTCTTTTGTTTCTGTCACTGTACTTCTCTTTTCCCTCGCGTGTTGTCTTTTGTCTTTGCTGTCCTCCCCCATCTCTCTCTCTCTCTCTCTCTGCATCTCTCGATCAGCCTGTCTCTTTTTATTGTTTGCTGAAGGTCAGTCTCTGACATTGGAGCATGTGCTCTCCACATAATGAAACCACAGCGCTGAGATCTGCTTGGCTGAGCGTTCCTCTCTCTCTCTTTTTCTCTCTCTCTCTCTCTATGAGCTTGATTACGGCAGAATTATTATGCAAGAATTTAAATCCAAAGTGAGATCCATTCATAAATGTGTCTCTGCTTTCTGTTGCTCAGTTCAAACTGAGGATGCTGTCTGGTGACAATTTATATTTTTACCACCGATTACGAGTATTGTGTGAATGATCACAGCCTGATATATTCTTCCTCTGAGCCTTAGCGCTCCATTACTGTCCAAAAACGATTAAAAACATGTCTATGAGGAGCCACAACTTTGTACTGAGCTGATGTTCCTCATCAGCATGAACCCAAACACTGCAGTCAACACTCACACTGCTCCCTTACATAAGTCCATCCCAGCAACCTGATGTGTCAACTCCTGTTTGTGATATAAAAAGTATACGAGTTAGGAGCTGAAGCTGAGGAGCTTTAGTATGATGAACTAAAGCACTTCTACATTGATGAACTAAAGCACTTCAACACTTTCTAAACGGTAACCCCTACCCTAACCCTAGGACAAAATATTGTGTTGATCTTAAAGATCAGGAGTTAGCAGCTTCTTCCTACAAAATAAAATACAGACTTCTCCTAAAGTAAAGCTGCTCCATCGTCCCTTCCGGGGCTCCGTACATGTCTGGTGGTGAGACTCTGTCCTCTGACTGGATTTTACTGTTCTGGTTGACTCAGGACGTTTCTGGGCGGAGTTGGTGTGTTTCCTCCAGCCAATGAAAGCGCAGCAGGTGAGTTTAGGGGTGGATACAATTCAGTGATTGGACGCCATTCAAATTGGTGAATATGTCGGACGTGGACATAGCAGTAAAGAAGTGAAAATATAATCACAGTGAGGAGAAACACCAAGCGGATGAAGCTCGTTCTAAAACGAGGGTGAACCTTGTGTTGTCTTTTACCCGTGGACGTGGAGTTGGTCTGCTTCCTGTTGGACAGGCAGGTGACAAACACCGGCCATTAGCTTGTGTTAGCGTCCGTTAGCTTGCAGTGTAGCTACAAGCAGTAAACGTACACACTACATCCTGCAGGGGGTGGGGCTTCTGGGGGAGATGAGCCCAGGAGGAGGGGCCCAGTTTGAATGTTGTCTTTACATTTCTACTAACTCCGCCTTTAAAACTGAACAGCTTTTTAGGCCAAGTGATTTTAAGATCTGACACTTTGCTACTCAGCTAGCTAAGATAACTAGTGTTAAAGGGGCGGCTGTGGGTAAGCGGTAGTCAGTCGTCTCTCAACCGGAAGGTTGGTGGTTCGATCCCCAGCTTCTGCAGCTACATGTACGATGTGTTGGACTAAACACTTTGACGACTTTATCCTGAGTCTCATTTGAGCAATGTGTAAAAGGAACCCTTAAATCAAGTCCCGGTTATTTCACTAATATTTCCACCCAAATCTCTCCTTATAGCACCATACTGAATGAAGAAGGTGCTCAGGCTTTGGCCCGACCGTTCAGGTGATGTGAGCGGACCAACGATCAGGCTACAAAGCGAGCCGCACGCTGTCATAAAGCAGAAGGATCCTTTAAGGTGTTTGGCTTTTGTTCAGCAGCTTTTCTTTTTGGTCTCACGAGCTCGTCTCTTGTTATTAAATTTTATGCTCAGATGAGTGTAAGTGTAATAACTTCTCTGTAGCTACTGCAACATGAAATTAAATGAGAGAAATTTCCATTCCATTGATTCGTTAATTTCCCCTCTTTCGCTTCTTTTCCTCCGCTCCATCTCTCTCACCTTCCTCTCTCATTTCGTCCTTCCTCGTCCTCCTCCTCTTCTTCTTCTCCCACTTACAATAAATCCATCCACACCTCCACGTCTCTCCTCTCTCCTTCCCTAATTGACACTAAATCCAACCCCCACTCTCTCTCTGCCTGTCACCCCTCCTCCTCCTCCACCTCTTCCTCCTCTATAATTGCTGACAGTAGTGTTTGTTGTTTTTCCCCTCTGGCTCGCGTCCGAAGCTTTCACCCCGGTGGTCCGACTCTCTCGGGTGCAGAGGAGACCCAGGGGTCAATCTGTCACCTTCACACTGCTGCAGTTGCCCTCCACTCATCCACTCATCTCTCCGTCCCTCCATCGCTCGGCTGTCAGGGCATTGTTTCTGTGTATTCTGCTTCAGTCTTTGAGTTTCTTTCCGCACTGTAACAAATGATCACTTAAATTAAATCTATCATTCTGAGGCCTAGTCCACACCTGAGCAGGAATTTTTTAAAACAGGTTTTCCTCCTCTTTTTTTAAAAAATCATCCCGTCCACAGACGCTCCATTCTTCAAAACATCTTTGTCCACGTGACACAACACGCACCGTTACTGCTGTCATGAGAACGCCAAGTCAATGAGGATGTCCTCGACATGCTAAGATGTTCTCGCCATTCCTCTGCAACAACCATTTCATTTACTAAGTTTATTCCGGCGTCTCTGCTCGTCAACATAGTGGGCGAGTAACTGTGTGTGTGTGTGTGTGTGTGTGTGTGTGTGTGTGTTAGAGCATGTAAACAGTAAAGTTAGCACAGTTAGCACCAGCGCTAGTTTGGTCACGTCTGCCATCGCACTAATCTCATGTAGACTAAAGTGACAGCGGAGGAGAGAAACCAGCGCACAGTGTGATGTTAAAGCAACAAAACTCTGTTTTCCCCGTCTACACAGAAACACCTTAAACAGAGTTTCTGAAAATCTTAACCTTAAACTTAACCTTAATCTTAAACCTAAAACGCTGTTTGTGTATGAAAGGTCAAAAAGCAGAAAAAGTGACGTTTATAAAAAATATCCGCATACCTGCGGATGAGGCCTAAAGCATGTAAACACAAAAAAATTATTCATGCAATAAAAAACTGCAGAATCAACTTTTTCTTCAAAATATTTTTATGGGACATTTTTACCTTTATTAGATTGGACAGCTGACGTGAGAAAATGTTGGGAGGAGAGAGAGAGAGAGACGACATGCAGCAAATGACCGGGGCTGGATTCGAACCCACGGCTGCCGCAGGGAGGACTATAGCCTCTACATGAGGCACACAACGTAGCCAATAGTTTATCCGGCGTCCCTAAAAAGACCTTTTATGGTACAAATGGAGACGCGTTATATTTTTTGCACCCTTCCCTGTAACTTTCAGAGGAAACAAACATTGAAGTCATTCAGAGGTTTTATATATCTTTGACAAACTCTTTCTAACTTTGCACAAATGTTAACAACAGAGTTTGTAAATGAAATACCTGTCCTCCTCTCACTGTCCTTCCTCCCTCCATCCTTTCATCACCGTCCTGTTTCTATGGTAACACGTCCCCACTCATACGCTGTCTCTCTGCTTCTACCTAAATGACCTGCCAATCTTTCATACTGACAACGCCTCTCTGTCACATGATTTAAACGTCCCGGGATCCATTTCTGTAATAACCTGTGTGTGTGTGTGTGTGTGTGTGTGTGTGTGTGTGTGTGTGTGCACACATTGTTGGAGAGGGGAGACAGAGTTTAAATTCAGTGTGAGGTGATGACACGCTGTTCTTTTTGAACGTATATACATTTATGAAACCGAGAGAACAAAATTGACGTCAGCGTTTTGCTCCTGCAGAGTTAAATGGGTCGTCCTTGACTTCTGAGATCTCTGTGTTGACTCTCATCTCCATGGAAACTAATCAAAGTTCTTCAGTAAATGACAGGACGTTATTTACAGGACTGATTATTTAACCGTTAAACGGCAACTGTCTTTAATTGAGCTGTGCATCTTCACTGGTCTTACGATTCGATTCGATTACAATTATCCAGTCAACGGTTCGATTCGATATCACGATGCATCACGATTCATCCTCAATTTTCTATTTTGCTGCACATGGCTACTTTTTCAAGTCAAACTGTCTTATAAATATGAACTCCTTTTGTATAATTTAAAAAGTGATTTAGACAACAACGTCATTATCAATATCTCTACATTGTAAGCTATAATGAATACATTATATTGTTAGCCTTAAGTATAGGTAAAAAGTAGGCTATAAGTGTTTGTGTGTTTAGTTTATTATACGAGAGAAAGATGTTTGTTTAGTTTATTATACGAGAGAAAGATGTTTTTAAGTCACTGTGTTCCCTTCTCAGGACGGTGTAGCCTTTAGCTGTGAGCTTTGTTCAGGGTTAGTTGTTGTTTCTGTCCTTTTTATTTCAGATGAGTTGTGTTAAGTTGCTAATGCTGTAAACACCCCATTTCCTGATATGGATGTTTCACACTAAAAGCACTTCAACTTCAGATAGGCCGGGGACTTTTACTTTGAAGAACTTGTCGGAAATAGAATGTGTTTATCATCGAACGAACGCAGCTTAAGCGGAGGTGCACTTATTAGCGGTGATTCTCGATGACGCTGTGTCGGGAGTCAACTGTGTTTACAGCCGCTCTCTTTATCACGAGTCACCGCCACAGCCCCCTTCTTTTAGTTACCCTGGACTTAAGACAGCGAGGCATCAGTTTAAACACACCTATAGCTGTGATGAAGATGCTAACCCGTGCTGCGGTCGGCTAAAGAGACACCGAGTCAAGCCGTTTCAGCCTGCAGCGGAGCACTGTGGTCTGAGCGTGCAGGACCAGCTGACTCTGCTCTTAAAGTTAGCAAGCACAGGAGCGGGACTCAATTTACGTTGTTTTCTGTCACAAATCCCTCGTCAGCATCGATTACGTCCTGTCCCTGCATTGATGCATTAATCGTCTAGTCTGCATTGCGATGCATCGATTAAATGATTAATTTCAACAGCCCTAGTCTTTAATCCACTAACAAACCCACATAGCACCGCTGCATATTGTAGAAGAGTAAATATGAAAGAGCCTCCATCGCCTTATACAACACTGACACGAAGAATAGAAATATATCGTTCTTTTTGAAGGTTTGAAATGTCAGGGCTTGGATACAAGTTTGGTTCGTTCGGTTTGGTTTGGTTCGTTTCATTTCAGCGCCTACGATGCTTTCTTGGCGCTAATTTACTCTTTTCAAAGTCTGGATCATTTGAAGGCGAATTAGCTGTTGTGATCTCTAACAAGTCACTCCTGCAATCTTTCAAACACTAAGCTGAGCGCTCAAAACTGTTTTCACCAACAAACAAACTGAAAGCACAGATGAGCAGAGAGTCTCAAACTAAATCATTAGCTGTAAACCTGCAAGAATACAAAAAACAAACTTGTGTTCTTATTGCAGACAGAAGCAAACGATCCTCAGTGCGAGTTTGCTTGACTGAAATATTTATGCTACAATATGTGCTGTAGAGAAAACGGTTAGTATTGATCATGAACCCCGGTGTTTTGAGCTCTGATTCTGACAAGTAATCTTAAAGCTGCTCTGAAAGTTTGCAAACTGGTGGAACTGCGCTCGAGGACAGTATCGACTTTTTCAGAAGCCTAAAGAAAGAGACTTTTTTTAGAGGAGCGCTGATCAGCTGGGGCTCCGAAATACATCTGCAAAATCACGCAGACAGAGTGAAGGAATAAGACTGAGAACGAGAATGAAGAGGTGCAAACAAAGACACAAAAGGCGTCAGAAGCGGAGGACAATGGCTGACTGGAAGAGGGATGAAGAGAGAGGGAGAAGAGCACAGGAAAGAGAAAAGGAAGCCGATGAAAGCAACGACGTGAGTGACATAGAATTGGGCAGAAAGAGACATGATGGCAAGCAGAGGCAGAAAATGAGAGACGGCTGCAGGCAGAAAGAAACAAATGAAGAGAACAATTAATTAGGGTCTTTCCTGCAGGAAGTGCTATCATGTCAGCGAGCAAACAGAGCCAGCGGGACCCTGCTGATACCAGCCACCACCGCAGTGCTCTGCAGCAGCTCGGAGGCTAATCACAGCCTCAACTCTATTAACTGCTTTCAATCCCGGCTCATTTTACACCGTGGAGGCATTTAGCTGACACTCATTCACAGAGACTGAGAGCGGGAGCAGCACAGAGCGAGGCTTCACAGTCCCGCTTCATCAGCTTTACAAGTGACGACGGGAGGAAAAGGTCGAAGAGACCAAACAAATATTCCTCAGTACAGACAAGACGATTGTTTGGGAAACCTCGGCGAGAGTGACGAGGACGACGAGAGCTGTCTGTGGGGGCAATAACATGACACAACAACAGCTCCTCTGAGTGAATCATGGTCCTCTAATATCATAGGAATCATAGATTCTAGACGGGAAATGTCAGGGAATTTAATAAAAGTCTGGGAGGAAAGATGACTTGGTGCCAAAGCAGTGAAAATTAATTTAGTTTGGTTTACTTTAGAGGACGCAGAATTGAAAGGCGAATAGAGAAAGGGAGCGTCTCGGCCCAGAAAACGTCCGGCAGTAATAACCAGTAAAAGCTTCGTCACTGGAAATCAAAAAATATTGATACAGAGCTTTCGCTGAAAATCCTAATTCTGTCATGTCTTCTGTAGGTATGCTTAGACAGTGAACCGCAGATGTATCGGGACGCTCTGTTACAGTAGGTGAACTGACCATTTAATTTCATTCTGTTCAGTCACTCAGACTAAATCCATATATGCACCATCACATCAACAGAAAGCGGCCGCTTGGAGAAAAAATGCAGCACCCAGCGTCTTTTATCCGAGAGCTCCACCTTTTTTTGTGCGGCCGCTCCGAGCGTTCAAGTTGAAAATCTATCATCTTTTAAGAAAGGCGCTGTTGACGTCATCGGCACGCTCTTTTCTAAATGTTTGAAAAGAGCGGTTGTCATTTAGATATTTTAGTGTATTATTCTAATAAAATTCTACATATTGTACCTAGGTGTGAATAAGAGATGTTTCAGGACAAAGTCTCTGTCATGTTTGATCTGGGCTGGGAGAGTTTATGGAGAGGGAAGCATTGCCTCCATCTCATGGCCACTGCAGGTGTTTTAGTGAAACATGCTCGTGTGGTTAAATCATAAAGCGCTGACAGTGTTTGTTTGGTCGCTCGCAGCCTGACCCGCACAGACTCCACACTGCACTACATAAACCTCCTCTGTGTGGCTCTCAGGGCCACAGGCCGCAGAAATCCCTGCAGAAGAAGCTTTAGAGGTTTATCTCAGCGGGACAAAAGAATCTGCAGCATTTCAAACTGAACCGAAGCCGCGTCAGTCCACAGAAAACACTCCGAGCACAAAAGGTTAGAAAACACGCCTTTTAATCTTCAAAATCCCCAAACAGCCCCTCCCCCTCCGTCTGCAGCCGCACCATCAGAGCCCTGCTTTAAAGGTTACGTCGTAAATTTGACTTCCTGCTTCATGCTCGGCCTGCTGTTAGCTCACCTCAATCAGAAACATGAGTGCAGGCCGCAAGCTTTTCTGACATGAGCGATGATAACTCCTCCACCTCCTTTCAGATGCAATGAGCGAGGGAGAAAAGTCTCCAACACAACAAAAATGGAGCAGTGCGGATAAAGCACTTTGTCTGTCGGGTAATGGCCCTTAATGCTCACCTAAATATAGGATATTAGCTTTGTCTCCCTCCAGGGGATAAGGAGATTTTGTTTTGCGGCAGCATCATGAAGCACACAGTGTTGCTGACTCAAACCACCATAATGACATGCTAATCCGCTCATTTAGCCGCTGACACACGGCAGATTTCCGCCTCCGAAAAACAGCAGGGAGGCAGAAGAAGAGAGGGAGGTTCGATTTCTGCAAATAACGTCGGTAAGCTTTTGAAAAACATAAACCTTGTTGCCCCGCAGTTCAGGCGACAACAGGAAACGGCACGGAGCAAAAACAAGAGTGACAAGAGTGAAGAGAATGGATTCATCACCGCTGGGGAACTCTTGTTTTAATTTTAATGGCGTTCTGCAACGAGTCAGAGTCTGTTTCAGGGTTTCTCTACATGTGTTAGCATTGAATCCACTCGATTTGAACCCTTTGAATCTGTTAAACTAACGCTGCAGCTTCAAGCGATTACAGAGATCCAATCAGTTGCCTGCCTTGCCTGTCTCCAGTGCTGGGAGAAGAGAGTTAGAGGTTTCATCTGCTTACGTAGAGGCTTGAAGCTGTCTGGAGAAATTCTTGCTTTCATATCGGGAACTATGTCGTGATTTGCAGAACAAGCCATTCAGACTCATCCTGGGATCACTCCAACATACATTTGCCTCATGATCTGAAACTTTGGCCACATTCAGTTTGCACATCCAGCATTATAACACTGTGTGAGAGTTTTAAAATGGCGGTCAGCACACTAGGTCAACTTTAACCTTATAATTAAATTCATGAATCTGCAACATATTCTCTGTGATCTTGACTAAAATGTACTACAAGCCTTTAAATAAGCACCAGCAGGATCCAGGAGAACACTTCTGCTCAGGATGTTGCAAAAATGATATAATTAAACGTTGAACTTGTGCAGTAAACACTGTGTGCTGTTCAGGGTGTCACATTATGAACCAGATTTGTCTTAACGTTCAGCAGCTTCGTTCTTCAACCTGCAGAGCTAATGAAGTCTGATTCTGCTGAATTGTGAGGCGGACAATAGCTGACGTTCATCGAGTCGTTATCGGCTCACTTCTATAGACGCGGCGGCAGCTGCTGAGTGCTGAGGAGCGACGACAGACAGAGAAGAGAACACTGAAAAGAAGTGAAGAAAAGTGAAGAACAGACGGGGTGTTGATTGGAAGAAGAACAATGAAGAGTTCAGTTTCCTGCCATGTGACGGTATTAATCCGTTTTCTGTGTGGGAAAAAAAGAAAACATTATCGAAAGCTCATCGCTCAGCGGCGGAGGGGAGATGCAGAGGAATCCGTCAAGGTGCCACCGGAGCTGAGACACTTATCGACAGACTAAAGAGTCTCACGGCACATAATTCATCAGATAATTTAGAAACAGCAGTGGGAGGTATCGACAGAGGAGATTACCACAGACGAGAAAAACAACACGTGAACAATGGGGAGATGATTTTCAGAGATCTTAAAGTGGAATCTTCATTTTCCTGCCTTCAAACTTTATTGGGGTGTTTCCTTCCTTTTTAACACCTGCAGGAAATTAAAGTATTCATGAAGCTTCAAGGGGAGAAATCTCCTGGTTACAATGAAGAAACACGTCATGGCATGAGTTAAGATAGTCATTTATGTTTCACTCAGGACTCAAACCTCAGTCTGCTGGGTGAAAGTTTACAACACCACCACTTATAATCTCTTCAATTAAGTTGCCAGACTTCCCACATACTCTCTTTCTCTTTTTCTCTTCATCCGTCTCCATCCTCCTCCTATCAGACTGAGTCGTCGTATCAAACAGTACAGAGACGGGCTAACTGGCTGCTTTGTAGCTGAAGGCTGCTGTGTGAACTAGGGATATGAAGCCGTACGCACTTCTTAAGATGACCTCGACCTGCTCACAAAGTTACGCAGTGCTGAAAGCAGGCGATTGTTGAAAGTTATTGTACTATGAGATTGACTCTTTTAAAGGAGCAATATGTAACTCTGACCCCTAGTGTTTAAGATGGGTACTGCAGTCCAAATTCTAAACATTGTAGAGAGCTGTCTCCCCCCGCCCCCCTCCTCTCTAGAGTCGATGCTCACACAGGTCACCATGTGGTGGATTCTGAAGCTTCAGTGTTTATCCAGCTCTGCATCGATCTGTAAATCTTTCTGTGTTCTAACCTCTCTCCATTTTTCAAAAGCATCTCCAATATTGATCCTAGTTTGAGCACGTTTCTGCTCGTGGAGCTTATTAGAAACATGAAGAGGCTTTTTAGGTCGGGTACAATCACTTCTATCTGAACCAGTTCTCTTGTCCGCTTCCATCGCTGCAACACCTGTTGGTTTGACCTGATAAATGGTCTCTCGTGACTCTGTGTGAAGACAAAACATTCAGCCTCATCAACATGACACCTAATAATCAGCCCGTATAAAAACAATCAGTCATTTAGCTTAAACCAATCACATCATCATTATCATCATCATCTGTATTAGAACAGAGACTCTCTCTCTCTTTCTCTCTCCCTCCTCACCCTCCCCCCTCCCATTGGCTGCGGTTATCGTTCACTCTTCATCTTTCTGCACTCGGCTTCTCACTCTCTGCCATCCAGCTCATCCCGATCGACTCGAGCCAATTTAAATTCCATCTGAAATCTCATTTAAATTCATGTGGGACGCCTCATTGGCAGGGCGGCGATAAACATTTAACGCGGGGCGGGTTAAACAAATCAGGAACGTGCTGTTTGTGGGGGGGGGACATCTCTGCCTGAACATAACTGTCCAGGCAGAGATGAAAAGATGCACCAGTTGCATGATGGGATTGAACAGGGTCGGGTGTGTTGACGTCGCTCTGAGCTCGCCGTGTTGTTGCTCTGAGATCTTGAATGCAAACACACGCACACGCTCGGCTAATGAAAAAAATCTCGCTTCAGTCTCGCTAATCTACTTTGAAGATTTGGACTCGTTTTCGTCATGCTCGCTCACTCAGCCATTTTAAATCTCTCTCTCTCTCTCTCTCTGTCTGCAACATGTGATGGTCTCTTCATCTCTCTCACACTTTTGTTCTTTTACACATTTCATCCAAGCTCTCTGTCTTGCCTTTTTTTTTTCCTCTTTCCCGTTTCTGTCTCCTCTCTCTCTCGCTCATGTTCATGTTCTCTCTGTTCGTCATCTTCTCCTTTTGCCTTCTCTTTTCTCTAATCTTCTCAAACGCATGCTGTCCTCTCTCGCCTCTCTCTCAGATTTAATCCAAACTGAATCAGCTACTTTTGAAAATGCAGCTCACATGTAACCTGTGATGATTTTACAGCTCATTGCAGATCAAGATCTTTGTCCTCTCTGAGTGAAACTGCTGAATCGCTTCTTCTTTGTCCTCTTTTAATGAGAAAATAACAAAAGTGTTGATCACAGCCAACATCTGTGCAGCCATTAGTTTCTAAACAGCCAGTAGCAATTAGGAAACAAAGCAATCTGAGGGTCTTTTCACACCTGCATTGTTTGGAGGAGTTCTTACGAAACAGGGGGGCGTTTGTTTGCACAAATGTGGACACAGAAATCGCATTCTGATGTGGAACAAATCAAGTGGGCCGAGATGGCCGAGTAGATGAGGACACGGCTTGCTTCAAATCGGACCCTGAAGCGATTTGTTTAAATAGAGAATGCAGTCAACTCAGAAACTGCAACAAATAACTGGATGACTTCTCTCACTCCAGTAGTAGTGGTGGTAATATGTAGTGATAGGACATTTCCATTACAGCTGATAATTAGCAATAAAACAGCGATATGCTAACATCACTCACCGTCTCCTTCCAGTTCAACGTCAGCAGAGCATCTCAGGACTCGACTGGTTCAACGACTTGTTTATTTCAGAGAGTTTATATCTGGCTCATTGAAGCAGGAGAATTTGTCCTATTCAACACTAGAACCTCCACCCTTAAGAAGCTGGTCCTAAACCTCCACACGTTGCTGCAGGAGTTTCTCTGCCGACACTGCTAACAGGTGTTACGGTTTAAAGTGTGACCATGTTAACTGGCGACCTTCGGCTGCATGAAAACAGCAAGAGTACTCACGTTGCTACATTTTCATTATTATGACTTTGTTTAAAAATAAATTAACCAATGAAGCATTTGCAAAGACTTTTAAGTTTTCAACAGCTATCAATGACCTCAGAGGCATTCAGCCGAAAGTCCTCAGAGGGTCACGCTTTAAAGTGTAACACCGGCAGAGTATTGAAAGCCCCTCTCGTTTAAGCAGATTCACTAGTTTGCTAACGTCTGTATTTTTGTGAGGGGTGTCAAACATTTGACAGACAAGCTCATGTTTCTAAATATTGATGATATGTTTGACCTCACTGCTGCAATTCATTTTGTTGGTAGGCTAGGCTAACAAGCTAACTTGCGGTTTGAAGGCGTCCCACAACACAAAGTGCGACTAGTACACATTCAACCATCTCATGAAACAGGTGAAACATCCTGCATTCAAAAAGTAAAATCTACTTAACTGTGAAAGAAAGCCAATGTGTGAGAGGAATTACAGTTTGAAGTTAAGTGCAGGTTGATATTCTACAGGTAGCGACTTTGACTGCCCCTGAAGGACACCTGGTTTGTTCTCCACATCTTTGATTTCTTCTTCTAAAAGAACCATACAGTCACCATTGGGAATGAACATGTACACGGATGGCCAGTTTTCCCATGAAGAGTGTCACTGCCTGATTTGTAGATGATCTCGCGTTGGCCTGTGAATTTGACCTGCTCACTGTCAGATCATCTCAAAGTCGTCTGAGGTAAAAAAAAAATAGAAAAAGAACCACGAGTTAATAAGAGCCGTCATGTGTGATTCACTTTGTTCTCCCTCTGGACCTTCTGTGCACGCGTTTCCATTTTTAGTTCCTGGAGTCAGGCAGACGTATTTTTGATGATTACATGAGGTCAGTGAAGTACTAATAAGTATGATAATGATGCCTCAGCGGTGGAGTCAGACAAGGACAGTCCATACATGCCACGGACCTGAGACGAGGCCTCATTAAAAACATGATTAAAAAACTGTGTGAAACTAATGACAGTCTCTGTGAACGAGATGCTGGTCTGGACCGACTTTAAATATAAGTTAGTTTAACATTGAGCATGTACACACAAGAAATCATCTTGAATTAATTCTTAAAATTGTAAAGATCATGATTTTAAACTTTCTATCTGATCAAAGAAGTAAACATATCAAAGATATGATGAGAGGCAGGATTGTAAGACTAAAGTCCTGTTCAGACCGCCATTTGAAGCTGCGTTGTTTACAACTCTGTGACATTTATCCTTCAATCTGACTGTCATGGATGTGTAATGGGGGGACGTAGTGATACCCTCTCTATACTGTCTTAGATGGTAGTAACAGAGGCGAGACAGAGGCGAGACAGCGGAGGGGTGATAATGGATTTGAAGTCTCTAAAAATGTAAATTCTGGTTGGTGTTTTTCGTTTTGGATTTTGAAAATTAAAGAAAAATCAGAGAATCAAAAAAGACCAACTACTTTTGAGTTTTCTGTTGTATCTAGAAGTACACTGATTTACACAAGTTTGAGCCAGCGGGGGAGCGTAGCGCTGTGTGTGTGTGCATGTCAGACTGTGTGTATGTGAAGCTCCTGCTGTGCTGTGCTTCTGCAACCGCAGACTTCACAGACTGGGACACCAATATTACGCTGTCGTGGACGTCACTATGAATGCACAAAGACGTGATGACGGCTTTAAGTAACGATCCATTTATATTCATTCCAACATTATGTCCCGCCTTCTAGCTTGTGATTGGTTCTTTTTAGTTTCTGCTGAAAATACAAATACGTCAAAACACGGCGGTTCAATACTCTGGAAGTTCTGTTTCATGGGGACTTTAATTTGTGGTATTCTTCTTTTAAAGATTTGTTCTGGGCATTTTTGGGAGATGTTGGGAGGAGAGAGAGGGGGACGACACGCACCAAAGGGCCGAGGTCGGATTTGAAGGCTGGCTGTTGGCGCCCCTGTGGTATTCTATAAAGTGGGTAAATTGTCCTCCTGTCCTCCTGTCCTCCAGGTGGCAGTACAGGCAGCAGAGTCAGTAATAACAAAGCGCGCATGAGGAGACAAAAATATGTCATACTCAAAACTGGGTTGTCTCAGAATGCTCAGTTTTGGTGTGTGTGTCTCTTTAAATGCAATGAGCCACCCCTGAGTTTTCCCAGTAGACATCACTCCTTTGTTGCGAGTATAAAAATTGCGGACCTGTGCAAAAGTTTTGTTCTAGTCTGGGGGTGGAGTCCATGGGTGGAGATACAGGGGGAGGGGAGGGGATTTTTTTTTACCAGAATCCCACTGTGACATCACAAGGACAGTTGTAAGACTTATGCAGACCACAAACAAAGGACTGAATGGGTTTATTTCACATTTAGTGGGTCAGTAGACACTCAGGTTACCCAAATATGTGTTCAAAAACACTAAAAGTGGATTTTTCAGACTATGTCCCCTTTAAAGAAGCGCAAGCTAATGTTTCTCGAGTTTTTCACATTCTTTCTGGCAGCTGCGTTTAAAAGCTGCGGTTCGTCTTCAAATTGAGTCTTGTTTTGACAGAGTGGATGATGAGTCTGTGCTAACGAATCTAATGTATGAGATTTGGATAACAAGGTCGATGCTCCGCTTTCTGCAGAGATGCATAAATGTCAACATGCTGCGGAGCTCGTTATGAGTGATGCTTCATAGCGACAGATACTGTTTGAATATAATGTGTTAAATGAGAAGCTGTCAAGCTGCTGCATGTTCAGATTTGAATGTCTCATTATAATGTTTCTAAAGGGGGAAAAGGACAATTTAAAGCATGTGGCAGCTGTTAAAAAATAGGTCATTTAAAACATCAGGACTGTGTTATAAGTGAGATGTAACCATTTGATATATTATCATTGTGGTGGTAATGATTCCTTCTGTCCTGCAGGTGGCGGTACAGGCGGCCAGCAGACCATTCTCCATGAGGAGCAGTGGAAGATGCCGGCTCTGCCAGCACTGCTGCTGTCGATTTACGTCGTCGTCCTGCTGCTGACCATGGCACCGCTCTCCTTCAGCCAGGCCAACACCCTCTCTGCCGTCCGCATGGGTGAGTAGAGTCGCCATGTCTGTCTGAAGATAAACCTAAGCCTCACCTCAGGCTTGTCTCTTGTGTCAGGACTTAAATTGGAACATAAAAACCTCAACTTGAGACTTTTTGGTTTGGCTCTGGACTTGTTTGTCTTAAATTCAAACTTGCTGGTACAGCTCGGTCCTTTAATGTGAACATATTGGTCCTGACTTGGGACTTGGTTAGGATTTGTAGGTCTGGAACTTAAACTTGGAGACCAATAGATAGCGAAGACTTCATGGGTTGACTTGGGATATTACTAGGAATTGTTTGGTCCTGATATGTGGCTAGGTTTCTGGAATTGGAAAATACTGGTCTCAACATGTTGATTTTGACTTGAGACTTTGCGGGACCTTGTTGCTCTTGTCTTGGCACTCGGTTGGACCATACTATTCTAGGATAAAGACTTGTTAGCCTTTTGTAAGGGGATTGTCGGTCTGCATCTGGACTCGTTTATATTCTATTGGAACTTTGCTGGAACGATGGCCATGAATTGGGACATAATAGTCTGAATCTGGTACCCAAAGTTGTATATCCACACCAGGGACCCTTGGGATTTGACAGGGACTTGTTGCTCTCGTCTTGACACTGAGGTGGGACATACAGTATTGGCTCTGACTTAGGCCTTGTTGGTCTTGTGTCAGGACTTGAATTGGGACATAATTTTCTAAACTTGGGGCAGGTTGTTCTTGACTTTGGCCCTGATTTGGACGTATTGGTCATGACTTGGGACTTGTCGGTGTGGAGTTGGTACCCACAGTTGAATGTCTTGACATTGGACTTGGGACTTGAGAGGGACTAGTTTGGTAATTTGGGATATGTAGTTCTTTCTTAAGGCCTTGTAGTTCTTGTGCCAAGGCTTGTTTTGGGACACACAATATCGGGACGTGTTGAATTGGGACTTGGTAAGGATTTCTTTGACTGGAACTTCAAAATAAACTTGGCATATTACACAAAGTTCTTGGTCTTGTTTGTCTGTTATTTTAACTTTTTCCTTTTGACTTACTCCCGGTCTTGCGACATATTGGTCTTGACTCTGGACTTGTTGGTCTGGATCTGGTACTCACAGTTGTTTGTCTTGGCCTGGGACTTGGTGGTAACTCAGTGCTTTTTAATTTGTGCTCCGTTGTGACATGCATGTCTTGACTTAAACCTTGTTGGTGGTGTGTAATTTGAAAATAATGAATAGGAATTCTACTTGATGCACGACGTATTGTAATTTACCCAGAATCCTCCTGTCTAGAAAAACAAACACCATATCTTTCCCTCTGTATTACATCTTCTCTCTCTCTCTCCTGTGTAAACGTGTTAACAGATAAACACGCTCCTCCTCTTCATCGCCTCTATTTTTAAGCCCTCCTCCTCCTCTGTTTGGTCGTGTTTGTATCTCACTCTCCCTGGTGTTTTCTCGTCGTTTTGTTTGCTCTCTCACCTCCCACCGCTGTCTGTTTGCCATCTTGATTCCTCTCATGCGATCTCTTTGCTTTGTTTGTCTTAAGAGCCCCCCGAGGCTTCCCTTTGTCGTTCACACGCTCTGCATTTCCATTTCTTCTTCTTCCTTGTGTCTGTCCCACGTTGAATCATTTGTAAAATGCAAATAAAGTCGGCAGAAACTGGATCAGGGAGCGTCTCTGTGACTGGATTCTCGTCTCGGCCTGAGTCTCGCTCTGCTATCAGCACCTCTTCCTCCTCATCCTCGTCGCGCCCTGCAGAGGAAGATTAACTCCCATAAAAGCTGCGACTTAAAGGGAAGGAAGTAAAAAGTTCAGCTCTCTCCTCGCAGCAGATAAGGTTTTTTTTTCTTCCCGTTCATCTCTCCACCCTGATGGCCCTGAGTTGAAATCCCCTGTTGCTTTTATCACACGGGGCTTCAGTAAAAGCGGCGAGCAATTACATGGTGCAGGCTGCCATGGCAACCGGGTGGTCTGGTGATGTGTAATGGCTCACCTTTCACTCTTCCATTATTAACAGCTGACTGCTGCACACACACACACACACACACTCTCTCATGTCTTCCATGTCTGATTAGTGGAGTCACAGTGAAAATGACAGAGGTCACATTTTAACCCTGAAGATACGACTCAGCAGCGAGCAGACATGACACGATGATGTGCTTAAGAAATACGTTTCATCTCAATAGAGTCTAATTTAAATTACGCAGTTAAAGAAAAAGTCCAACTTTATTCTTGATTTTCAGCTAATATCGTGTAGATTTGGATTTTGTTTTTTAACCCTGCGAAGCACAAACTATCAAAATAACTCAAATAACTCTTTGAATCTGGAGTCGTTATTAAACCTTCTAGAAATAAATGGAATAACAAATTGTGTGTCTGAGGTTTTGTCTTGTATCATATGTGACACATCAGGGGTTAATCATTTAACATGAAATGTAAAAAAGTAACACTTGAAGTTCAAACGTTTCATTCCCTCCTCTCAGACTCGTTTCTTTTCAGTCACTGTTCTGTTGTTGTTCACACTTTTTTTTCATCTGAAAATCTTCCCATAATACATTTTTACTGTTTGTGATTTCTAATATGATCAATTCTATGAGCAAGTGACCCATGAAAACATCCAAATACTCATATACGATACATTGAAATACGATGCGATATGTATTGAAAGAAGCAGCACATTTTTATATTGTGACACATTTATATTGTGTACACAGTGAGGCTCCTTTCCTGTATGTGTTTCCCCACACTCTCTCTGTCCCTGATTTCTGACTGATTTCTGATTTCTGACTCAAGAAAGAAGACATATTATCCCACTTTTCCACCTTTCCAATCAGTCCCCTGTGGTCTAAATGAAACATCTGTGCTGTGCTTTGGTCAGAATATAACATGAATCAAGCACCAGAGGAGGTTTGTGACCCTGTATAAACCAGCTCTCTCAGAACGCTCCGTTTTGGTGTGTGTGTCTCTTTAAATGCAATGAGCCCCCTCTGAGTTTTCCCTGTAGACGTCACTCCTCTGTAGCAGGAATAAAAATGGCAGACCTGTGCAAAAGTTTTGTTCTAGGCTGGAGATCCATGTGTGGAGATACCAGGAGAGGGGAGGGTATTTTTTTAACCAGAATCCCACTGTGACATCACAAAGAGAGCAAATTTGAAACGGAGCATTTTTCTCTTTATTTGTGCAGACCACAAACAAAGGACTGGAGGGTTTATTTCACATTTTGTGGGTCGGTGGAAACTCAGGTTACCCAAATATATGTTCAAAAACACTGTAAGAGTGGATTTTTCATGAAATGTCCCCTTTAAAACAAAAGATCAAGTTAGCACATGGGAGCTCATACAGTAGACTATTTGTGAGAAAGTATTTTTTTCTTAAATAAAACAATGAGCTACAAACAAAATCAAATGATTTATACGAGCTGCTGGCAAAGAGTATTCTGTACAAAAAATATCAAGCAAGCACTTTTTTTGTGAGTGTTTGTTTAAATTCCTCCATGATGCTTTTTGGACCGTGTTTAGGTAACACGAATATTTCCCTTTTAGCAGCACTTCTCTCTTCAGGTGGTGGAAAATCCACTTTAGTTCCATTTCAACACTCGCAGTTCAAACACAAGATTTCAAAGGTTCAGGATTCAGTGAAATCAAAAGGACTGTGTGAAAGTGTTTTTTTGTCCTTTAAGGACTACGTGGTGGGAAAACTGGCAGCAGTGATTTCTGGTCGAGTGTGTCCTGCGGAGGATTCTGTAGTTTGTTTAACCTGCTGCTGAGTGTTGATTCAACATCATTTATCAAAGCTAACACGTTTTTAAGAACTTCACAGGCTCAAGATAACATTCAGGAGATGAATATTCACAGAGTCACTGCTCCAACATCCTCACTATGTATTTATTCATGTCGATTATCATATTTTAACCACATGAGATCTTTACCGGGATATCGGAGAGAGAGAGCTATAGATTTTAAAGAAATGTCTGGCAGTCCCGTCGTGCCCCAAGGATCTCACACCTTGCCCCGAGGAACACACACCTTCTTCTTCTTCTGCTGCTCGTCTCCTCCTCCTCAGCAGAAGAAAGGTCAGAGCTTTCCACTGAAGAGTGGACACATACAGACAAAAAGTAGTTATTTTCTGGACTATTGTTTCAGTCACCTAGCAACGTGTGCTGTTGCTTTTTGGGCCCCACTGTGGTGAGTATAGCGCACACCACATCCCCCCAAAGTTCCCTTTATTCCTCAATGACATCCCGGATGATTCTAATCCCGTGAGAGTAGTGATACAACCTTAAATATCTGTAACAAAGAAGTCAACTTGTGTTCTCTTGTTTACGTTATATATAAGAACAGCGTCTGAAGAAAGTGTGACCTCAGGTGTTTCGGACATTTCGGCACCCTGATGGTTCCATCAATACAAAAACAAACTCTCCGAAAAGCAATCACAAGCACCTCCTCACACGAGCAACAATCGAATACGAGAACAGGACTGATGACTCAGCTGTAATTATCAATCTCAAACATTTAACAAGCCGATTCATGGCTGTCACGCCGAGAGACGACCCAGAATGCATCATGACACTGGTTGTAATTAGAGCAGCTTTGTGTTCGTGTGTGTGTGTGTGTGTGTGTGTGTGTGTGTGTGTGTGTGTGTGTGTGTGTGTGTGTGTGTGTGTGTGTGTGTGTGTGTGTGTGTGTGTGTGTGTGTGTGTGTGTCTCCGGCCAAGCCGCCTCTCTGTCTCTCAGGTCAATAAACCGCTGTCAGTCAGACGGTGATTCGTTATCAGAGCAGCTGAAACAGGCAGCAGTCAATCTGTGGATCAGGAGGCAGACGAGCTTATCGCTGCACAGAAACACGAGACTGATGACGTTCTAAAAATATGCAACAGAGCTGCAGGTTTTAAAAAAAGTTTAACCCTTTGAAAACTGACCTCTGCTTCTTTGTTACATGATCTCGTTCAAACCTTACATCGAGTAATGACTTCCTGACAACAGAGTCAAACATTTACAAAGTCAAACTCAGTCTGGCTTTGTTGTTCTCTGCTCCGAGTTCACACTGAAACTGTTTTCACACGTCTGCACTCCTGAAAATATCAACAGCTCCTGAAGTTCTCCTGATCTGGTTGCTCACACATGTACCTCACTGCGGGATGAAGATCCCTGTGTCCAGATTTATTGTTCATTCGGTGCCATAATGTTGATGACGTGATGGACAACACGAGCGTGAGTCGGTATATTGTGTTTTATTTTGAAATTGATCAGACACTCTGTGCGTTTCCTTGTCTGACTTCCTGTCTGGGTCGATCTGTTCTGTTCACCTTGACGCGTGCTTGCAGCATCTCCCGTTTAAAAATAGACTCAGTGAAAATTTTAAACGTAGCATAGCGTAGTGTCGCTGCTGGCATGCTCTGGTTAGGACTGCAGCGCTCGCTGTGGAAACAGAAGCACTGACTAAAGTGGCAGCAAATGCCGCTGTAGTGCGATATGACCCTGTTTTCCTAGTAGGTAATTATTGTGGAAACAGTGACATTTGTCAGATTCCCCAAGTTTATATAATTTGAATCTTCATACAAAGCAGGATATCATCATCCTAACGTCCCGAAGAATGGCCATCATTTGGTTATGGTCGTTTGCTCCCTGCAGGGTGTCCTGCATGACTGTATGACATCAATGGTGGGTGTGGTTTCAGGCTGCATTCAGAGGATTGTATTAAATACATGAATTATAGTGTTAGAAATAAAAGAAGGTCCTAAAATAAATCTTCATCAGCGTGCAGGTATTCTCTCCTCAGGCCAGATTAAAAATCATAAATAATGTAGTGAAGGATTT